>NW_009922195.1:87605-91714 GCF_000696875.1 Nestor notabilis | reverse complement strand
CAGCAGGATGTGATGTCCTTTCCCACAGCCTGCACAATTCCTTGTCTGAGACCACGTTTTTCAGCAGCTATTCCCAGCCAGAAGAATATGATTCTTTCACCTTGAGGCTGATATCTCCATTTTCTCCACTCACCTGTTTGCCTTTCAGACCCCTCATAAGCGTATTAATACATGACCTCTAGACTGTGTAGACAAAGCTCAATATTAAACTTAGAGGAAAGCTGCTGGTTTAGGAGAGCAGGCGCATGTCCAATGCTATTAAAATAAAGCCTTTCCCCTAAACCGAGTCTAGTTTTCACTTGTTCAAGGTCCATTCATTCAAACTTGTTTTTACTTCAGTGTAATGACACATAACACTATGGAAAAAAATTAATTAATGAAGCACTCATAATAAATAAGTAGTTTTTAATTTGTTGTAATTTGGCTTATGGCATTTCATCATAGACAATGTTTTAAATATATTTCCTGCGAAGACAGTTAGCAAAGATAACATTTAAAGTGGAAAAATATGACAAGTGCAAAATGACTCATAATCTGCTATCACTCCTGACTATGGTTTATTGGCTGGAGGTCTTCTAAAAACATGGAAGTTATTGGCTGTAATATTTTATTCAGGCAGTGAATAAACTAACACTTCCGTACCTGTAAAATCCTATTTTTTCCTGGGCCAAATTCTACTTTGCCCATTTGACCCCTGGAGATGCCTGAGGGAGATGAGACCACTCCCTATGGCTCTGTTTTTGCAGCATTTAGGTGGTGCAGAGAGTCACACCTCTCCGTTTTCAGCTCATTTCAGCTTTGTCACTCTAAAGCCAACAGTGTGCTCTGTTGAATTCCATCACAAAGAGGCTCACATGGCTACAGAAGCCACATAAAGGTCTTCATTCTTTGCTTGTTCATTGCACGCATAGACTATAGGAAAAGAAAACCGCGAGGGTTCATCCTCCTACCAAGCAATAACAGCCCAAACTTAAAACATCTAGAAAAAGATGCAGAGAAAGGTAATTCACTTGCTGCAAAGCCCCAGCAGCCCCAGAGAATCTGACAACTGAGCTAAAATAAACTAGTGTTTCTGAACCTCATGTTAGAGAAGCTGGTTACACCTAAACTTTTGTCTAGCTTGCAGCCAGCTGTCAGGAGTTGCCCTTAAGCAGCAGGCAGCTAACTTCTCCTGCTAGGTACCTCCTTGTAAAATGAAGACTTTTCCTTTTCTTGACTTAATTGGAAAGAAATGTGTTTTCATTTACTGAACGAGACTTTGGAACTTACCTTTGTCGTCTGGCAGTGTGACGTGAAAGTAACCTTTGCAAAAGGATCGGAAAGCCCAGTGCTGTCAGCTGCAATGAGTCCCCTTGCCTGATACATGTGGGCTCTCAGCTGGAAGAGGTGCAGGGCTATGTCGGTGCAAAGAAAACAGTAATGTCAGCTTCATGGAACTGATGCAGCACATAAGTAGGAAGGGAAGATTCATCACCTCTTGTCTAATCGGGATCTGATGAGGGCAACTGTTGCTAGCACTGTCTCACTAAGAGACGCCCGGGACACTCAGAAGTTGTGTAAGACTTCTGTATTCACTTAAAATCAATGTCCAATGTAACTGCAAGGTTATTAACTCTTTTATCTCCCATCACTGGTTTATCTATGAGGTGTTCAACATGGTAGCTTCATCAGGAAAAGCGAAGGATGTTTCCTCATTACAATGAGACAGACCAATGGGACAGAGAATAAGAACTGCAAGCAAACAGGTCCTTTCTTTCCTAGACATCCATAAAGTGTCAGGAATCATGACTTGGCAAAAACCCCCAGCCTTTTCTAATGAAGTGATGCTAAGCCATGGTCATTTTAGAACAGTTACTTTAAATTAGAGGTATTGCTGGCCTCTGAATAAGAGCTTTAGGAGCCATGTCTCTTAATTGCTAACATGGAGAAGAAACAGAGCTTTACTTTTATACAGCAGGCAGGCAGATGAGGGCACCACACTGTGCCCTGAGCTGGTGTTAGATGACAATTCAGACTCATATCCTACGGGCAAATTCTCCATGATGCTGTGGGCATAGCTGGCAGGTCCAAGCCATAGGTAGATGTCCACCTTTGCCTGCACAGTCCAGCCCAGTGTGCGCTTGCCTGGTAACTGAAATAAAAAATCCACCCATCACCAACAAATTCACAGGAGAGATACAGCTGGATGCTGAATCCTGCCAACCCAGAGTAGAATAAAGGAGCATTCACTCAACTGATACACTGGTAAATGGCATTTCTCCACAGCAAGTGGCCCTGAGACTCATTTAGCACAAAGAACTTCTCTGATTCTTAGCGAAGAAATGCTCTGTTGGAAGTCTATGTAAATGGCATACTGCCTGGTATGCAGAGGTTTGTGCAGACTACCTAAAAGTTGCAAGCATGTCAAAGCCAGCTGATACTCTGCTTTTCCCAAACATCAGCCCACCTTCCATTTCATGCAGTTTTGCTGGTCTCCAACAGTTAATCCCATGTTTTACTAAGAATATTATTCAATTGGGCAGGTCAGAAAACATTCCAGTATTAGTCTTGACAAACTCTACTGTTATTTCTTCCCTCTCCCTTCCTACTTCATGTAGCTCTGATAAGCTCACTGTTTAGTATTATCTGGTTTTAGGGTCATTCTTGATATTGAAGGGGCTGGAGAGTTAATTGTGGCATTTTTTGTTCATGCAGGCAAATAGCACTGTGCTTAACAAGTACCTGTGACAACTACCAGGAGCTTACGTATTTCTAGCTGCATTTTAGCTGTGCGTTATGGGAGTGCTCCCAGCAGCTTCAGGTGAAAAAAACAAACCCTGAAAAGTCATTATATAAAGTTAGCATTGTCTTGTGTGTTTGGGCTTTTCCTGGTGGTGACAGTAACAATTACATTGCATAATATTCCACTGCCAGGTACTACCAGTCACTCTCCTTTCATAGGAGTACATCCACTAAGACTTTCCTTCAAGATGAATAAAACCGTAACAATATTTTGGACATATATTGCACAAACCTAGGCATTTCCTAGGTAGCAAGCATAAATAATTGCTCTGTTACCTCTGAATACCTAGGTTTCCTTGCTATCTGAGTTGCTGTGTGCTGATCTCCTACCAGTCTCTTCCCAGTGTGCTGCATTCTGGCATCTTTTCCAATAAAGAGGTTGTGCCTCTTCTATCTGTTTATGTGTACAGCTATAGATAAATAATGCTATATTATTGCCATAACAAGCAGTGAGAGAATTAATTACTCATACACCAAAAGCCTAGCAGTGATACAGTGCTTAAAGAAGGACAAGCGTAAGTGTAAGAAGCAAACAATAATAGAAGGCAGATATAAACATGTGCACATTTTTAGTACATTATGAAGATAAGCCTGTAAAATACAATCCCTGGAAGAAATCTGAATATCAATGTCCCCTGGCATTACCCGTGTTTGCAGAGCCCCCCAGACTTACTTTCAGGAAATGGGTTTTTATCTTCCCACAGTCCTTGCCTCTCTGCTCTTTTGCTGGGGAATAGAGTATGTTTTTTGCTGGGACTCTTGCATATGCAACTCTCTTGTGGTTGCTGAGCATCCAGATAAACACATCAGGCACCGTATTCTGCGGCTGTTAAATAATGAAGAATATTGAACTCAAACTGAATTCTTTCTATAAGCCACCACCACTGTTTTTTGTTAGAACGCGCTCTACCAAGAGCTGATTCCCTCATGGCCCCTGTGGAGTGACAGATGTGCACCCAGACTAAAAGAGGCTATCACTTCAGGCTTTGTAGTCCTAACCCCCAGTCCTAAGCACAGCTGAAGGTAAAGAGCTTTGTAGAGTGATTAAGGAGCACCCACTCCATAAATCATTTCAGGAAAAACTAAAATTAGAAGTCTGGGTACAATCCTGTCTCAGGAAACAACTCACCCACAAGCTGCATAAGCTGAAAGTACCTACCATGGAAATACCATCAACTTCATCTGTACCAGCAAACCAAAAAGGAGCAGACTTAAGCACTGGTGTACGCCCATCTATCCTGCTTGTGAGGATGCCTTGCCCTGTGCAAAAATCGTTTCCTCAAGCAAAACCTGAGCATGGTTTGAAGTAAAGACCAGCTCAGGGGCTG
>NW_009922195.1:51095-87574 GCF_000696875.1 Nestor notabilis | reverse complement strand
AGCGGTGAGCAAGGTCACTCTGTTTTGGGAAGGACGTAGGCTGCAAACCACATGCTTTCTGACCCAGAGAATAGCCATGGCCCTATTTAGTTTGCTAGCATACAGAGTTCTCAGAGGGACAGGACCCCTCTGGCTGGATTTAGGCCTGACCAAGTACATCTATTCTTCTGTTATTCTCAGGCTTAATAGCATGTCTAAGCAGTGTCCACACAGTGAAATATAGTATAGAGACCCCTGAGCTCATACCAGCCCAAATCATTATGTCCATACAAGTGGAGACATGAATTCAGGTCAGAAAGCAGGCTGTCCCCAGACCACCAGTATACAGATGGGATGAACTTATCCAAATTTAAATTTCTGTGTGAATTACCTCATCCACCAAGAATCGAATTTTATCTATAAAGTTCTGAGTTTCAAGCATCATTTTGTCCAGTCGCATCTTCTTTTTCTGCTGCTGAACAATTCCCTTGGCATCACTGGACATTGCTTCCTGCAGTCAGGAAAGACAATAAATATTCTTTTATGCACTATAAAGTAGTTTGAACTGGACACAGAAGGAGAATACAGTCTGATTCCAGGTGAAAAGAGAAGATGGAGACAGTTGGTTCAAGGTAACAATTATCTTCTTTATCACAACAGAAAGTGATCAATTCTTTGGAGCTGAATGACACAAAATGTGAATGTCCCCCGTTTTCTCGTTGTTTGTATGTGTACTGCTTGTATGGAAGTCCCAGAGGACACGGATTACCACCTAGAATTATCAGGCCTTGGTCCTGGCAGAGCTCACAGCTAAATTCTGTACTCCAAACAGTAAATAAAGATAATAAACATTCAGACAACCTCCACCCAGTTTGGTTTCTTCTCACTGGTTGCCTGAAGGAGGTGACTAGGTCCAGGAATACCAAATGTCAGACTTGACCAGTCTTAAAGTTCAGCACACCACAGTAGTTAAATGCCTAACAGCAGCGTTAATTTGGTGGTTTTCCACTGAACTCAGCATCATCCCACTGTAAGATGCATGGAAAAGAAAAATCAGCTCATTATTATAATGGCTTATTTGTATTTTAAAACATCAGGTTCTGAATTATTTTGGGGTATTTTACAAGTCTTTATTAAGCACAATGGGGTTCATTAGTAAACAAAATGCTCTTGGATATTATATTAACTACAAAGCATTCCAGTATGGCGAAATAAAATAGAAATTAAAATATATACAACCAGTGTGGTTTCAGTTAACATCATTGTGTCAATGCTTAAAGGAAAAAATACACATACCAGCTCTTGCCTGAACAGCATGAGTCTCTTTTTGTCCAAAGCAGTGTAGTTCAACCCTTTAGGCCTCTTTTCAGCAATGGCAATGAAGGCCCTAGGACACAAGAATAACAGGGCCTCAGATGTGTTATTTTTTTAATGTGAGCTGCTAAAATACATTGGAATGAAATGTTCTCTGTCTGCTCCAGGACATCAACCACAAGACACATATGCTGGAATTGTCTAAAATAAATATTGAGCACCTGTAAGATTCAAACAAGGGTCCAGAAACTCTGCACCATGTTTCACGGAAACAGGGTTAGGTTATCTAGAAATTAGGGTTTATATCTATTTTGAGCCATGTAATCTGACACAGGCCTCTGGGCGTGGAATCTTTTGTTTTTATCTTATCCTTGGCCTTTTTTACAGCATGTCTATCACACACTTTATTAAATTCTACTTATCCCATATACATTCTATGCTTAGAGTCCAGAAAGCCAAAATAATATGACAGTGTTTGGCAGTAGTCAACTGTCAATACCAAATATTGAAAATAACAATAAATTATTTTAGCTGTGTAAATAGAAACCACAGTTTGGGGAGGCCTTTGCTTTTATAGAAGAATAAATAATATATATATCTCATCAATATCAATAAGTTTACTGTAACTTTTTTTGCTATCATCAGTTTCCTTGTCTAGCCTCAAATTTACAGTCAACATACAAAGTTGATTTCCTGTATGCCTCCACTAAACGTAGTTACCTGCTTTGACTAATAAAATCATTTAGGGTTGTCCTCATTTTCTCCTCAGATGCTATCTCTGAAACTTTGATCAAGTCCTTTACTTGCTCTAATGATTCTTCCTGTGAAAAACACATGAAAAAGCCGTTACGTAAAGGAGGGCACTTTGTCATTCTGCCAGTGTTATAACACCATTAGTGCCTGTATGAGCAGCAAGAATGAGGAAGGCATCTGTAACTTTGTAACCTAACAGAACAAGACCTTTGACATATCACTATGCTTGAAGTGCACAGACAGAAGACTCCAGCGGCATATTTTAGTTCGACTTTTCCCCTGTCTCTCCAACTACTAGCCCAAGCTACTACTGCTTGGAGCAGCTTTGTTTTCTTTACTCTTTGGCAAAGAAGAGTCAGGGTAAAACATTCTCCACTAGGTAGGAAGAAAAGCTGCACTTCTCCTTGGTTCTGTTTCCAGCCCTGCTGCTTGAATTTAGCAAGTTGCTGCAGTTAATGTCTTAAGCTTTAGCAGGCACCTGAATCCATATGCAAGGTCTACTACAACACCTTCTGCTATCATTGAGAAATGGAGTCTGTTTTTACAAGCTAAAACAAGTGGCTGGGTTTTCAGCAAGGGCTGTGGGTGTTCAGGTACACTGACAAACATATCTCTCCATATATACATTTAGATATTAAATTTCCAATTACCTGAGTGTGAAGCTTTGGCCTATAAGCCTTCTCATGATACCTTGCATGACTTCAGTGTCATTGCTCATGAGGTGTATAAGGATAAAGAAGGGATGAACTGGACTCTTAATCTGAGTGCCCCAAATTAAAATATTCAACACTAGAAATAACTTAAGAAAACCCAACAAACTACTACGTTGTTGAGACTGTTCATAGTCAACATCAAACAAGGGTAGAAAGAAACTTCATTATGGGAAAACACTGTGACTAAAGCACCACAGTGCCTGCCCATGAGATGATATGCCATTTTGTCTCTATCAGTGCTTTTAGGGAAACTAAAACCAAAAAATGTCCTTTAAAAAGTCTCCAGCATAAACATAGGTTAAACCATATGGTCTGGGTAAGAAGACATCAAAAGAAGAGCCATAGGAGACAGATATATTCTATATCTCATATTTTAATTGTTTGGCTGACATTTATGAGAAAAGAAAACAGCCTGACAACCAAAAAGAAATTAAAACTTTGTGGAAAGGAATATTCAACTAGCTTTAGTATATTAAAGCAATTTAGGGGAAAACAAAGAAAGAAAAAGAGAAGGGGCTGATATAAGCTACTCTTTCACAAAATGAACAGCAAAGAGAGCAGTTGGGGAAAATTTTGAAGGCCTGTTTTGGGGAACCTGACCTCTCACTGCCATACTCTGCTGAGCCTGGGAGGATGGTTGCCACTTACCAAGTGATCTGCCATTTTCTCAAGAGTGTTGGAAGAGTACAGACGAAAGGTCTGATTGCCCCAGTAGCTCTTGACAAGGATACAGGGCTTCCTCTCGTTGTACGGCAGGTACTGGTAGTTCCTGTGAAAACAGAGTACGGAGCAGATCATAAAGGTGAGAGAAGAATTCAGGGGGAGTCATGGGAAAGTAAAACTGTTTGGGGCTCTCTCATAGGACAGAAACCAAAGACATGACAGGACACGTTCACATATTCAAACCAGTGAATACTGGGAAGAACAAACACAAGGATCACTTACACTACCTGTGGGATCCCTGGAAAAAAAAAAACAAAACAAAAAAAAACCCAAAAAAGCTTGAAGTCAATGGATCTAATTTCAGTGCTTCCCAGGGTGGGAGAGAAGCCAAGCAGAGAGGCAGAAAGGTATGCAGAGAAGCACTGAAATACTGTTAATGCTGGGAAGCAACAGGGGAATCCAGACGATTCCACATCCCCAGAACTGTTCAAGGCCAGGTTGGGTGGGGTTTTGAGCAACCTGGTCTAGTTGAAGGTGTCCCTGCCTATGGTAGGGGGGTTGGAACTGGATGATCTTTATGGTCCCTTCCAACCCAAACTAGTTTGTGATTCTGTGAAAAAGGAGCAAGGCTTAAAATCTTATCAGCTCTTCAATGCACAGCTGGTCACAGGGTAAATGTTACTTGTGATCACAGCACAGGACGCTAAACCAGGGATAGCACTGAAGGAGTCATGCTTTCCTAAAGCCTTCCAATGTATAGCTGGTAAACACAGCCCTTTTACAAACATCAGAAGTTCAAGAGCCTATGAGGCCAAAATCAGAACATGAATGTGAAATGGCTTGGAGCTCATTCACTTCACTGGAGCCTAGAAAATGTACTGTTGTTCAAGACGTAATTGAGGATTTTAAAGCCTCTTGCATACAACTTGTTCAGTGCTGCCAGGGTTTGTTAATGACTCCCACAGGATTATAAAAAAGGAACCAGAGTCCTGCATGATGAGGTTTTGAAACACAGATCCTACCTGTTCCCAGTTGTGATCAGTGGCTTCTCGGGGAGTGTGGTGGATGTCAGGGGTACTCCTAGGTCATAAGAAATTTCATCCTCCCCCTCATGCAGCAGTCTTTCTTCTGCTTCTCCATCACGTGTCTTCTTTTTCCCTCCAGCTCCTGCTGACACCCCATCAGTAATATTCCCAAAGTTACCTAGAAACACAGGGTTACAAGTGAAGAGATTACTAGCTTGAAAGTGATAAAACTAAACGAGGCTTAGAAAAAACCCAGAAAGAGCAGTCACAGCAGTAGAAATGATATATCTCTTCCTGTTCATTAGCTGTTCTGGCCATACCACAGTTTATAAAGGTCCTGACAGGGTATGTCAGTCCCAATGACTTTTCAGACTCCAGGACAGTGCTTCCTTATTTGCCCTGTGTGATATATATACACCTAGTATACTACCCCACATCACCAAGTGATGCTATCCCAGGTTGCTAGACCCCAGGACCTTCTGCTTTTGCTAAAGAAATTCAGAAGCAAACCCAATACTGCTGGTGATATTTCTAGACCCAGGAGCCCCAATATGTGTTTGATTTGCACAGTAAATGTATGTCTTCTTTACAACGTATGGATGATCATTTAAAATTCTGATCTCAGAGGTCTTAAAGCTTATTTTCAAACAAGCAAATTGCAGAATAGAGTTGCAGAGTTAGTAATAACAATGTTTTGAGGCCCCAGCTTCAAGACTAATGCCAGACAACTCTGCTAATGACACAACCATCTTCTCTGATAGGATTTTGCCTTAAAGGGCAATTATCAGCAGTAGGAACAACGTGCATCCATCAGATAGATAGGTAATTAACAGCCTTTATGGGAGACAGGCAGAAAACATTCCCTGTAGGAGAAGGATGTGCTGAATCACCCCATACAACATCTTGATTTGGACTTTTAGTTCAGCCTTTCACATAAATAATAGCCATTTGCCAAATTTGGGTCCAAATTTCAGCTGCACAGGTAGCTGGTAAATATTCAGCTCCAGAATTGATGGCCAGATTCATCTTTAGTACTAATTCCAATAAGAATCAGTAGAATTTCTTGCACAACAATATGAATTAGTTTAGTGACATTCTCAGCTCTGCTTCCTGAGTTTCAGCAGTAATCAGTATCACTCACTGATTGCCCTGTTAGTCACATGCATCTTTCCCTGCACACACAGCCTTACAGTTGAAACTTTGAATAGCTTTGAAACTATCCACTCAATGTTCATGAAAATGTCTTCATTTTCTCCTTAGTCTGCTCCTGGGGACAATTCAGCTCCACCATGGGGAGGTCCCTCACACTCTACAGACCTGCTTTACTCAGAAAGACAACAGGACTTATCAGGAGGATCTTAGAGGACAAGCTGGTGGGTGCATTTTGAGGCTTGGCTGTACATGACCCCCACGCTACACTCACAGACCCACATGTAGCTAAACAGGCTTAGCCAAGACTGTCCACATGGATCCTCCCTGCAAAGGGGCTCCTTCACAGCCAGTGAGTAAATTCAGTGGGCACCACGGAATGAACTCTGCCCTGAAGCTATTTGAGCTTGGTCTGCCAAGAGATTAGGAGGCTAAATACCAGGTGAGTTGCTGTATATGGTGGTAGAGATGATTTTTATTAATACAGGGCATCTGAGAGCAGACACAGCTAGGTATCAGTATGCCCAGCTTGACTGCTATCCAGAGAAATGATGAGCAGGGTTTTATTCAAATGTAAGTCCTACTCTGAAGTTGACTCCTGAACACTGAGACACAGTCGCCAATGACACGTAGCATTCCCTTGCTCCTGACACTCCCTCTCTGCTTTGGAGAAGAGCTTTTGAACTCACACTTACCAACAGAAACCTCAAAGGTTATTGGCTTGTCCCCAAGCTTCCTATCAATCATTGTGGCTTCAAAAAATGTCCCAAAGAGAAGAAATTCCTCAGATTTCTCTTCATAGATCTATTGGATAAGATGGAGGCAGAAAAAAGACATTTATTTCACCTTCTACTCTTTTTTACAGCACAGAGGAGGCTCTGTAAGTCTCTAGCAGTTGTGTTACTGTTGTAGATACATCACTCCAAGGAGGCACAATTTGCAGGAAGAAGTAATATCTCTTCTCTGAGAAACTGATATGATTAGAAAAAGAGATAAGCCTGTGTGACTTTGGTTTTGCAATATTGTCCACTTGTATCATAACCGATTACATGAAAGTCACTACCCCTCACTTCATGCTCTGCCTCACTAGTAGTCACTATTAAATGGCTTCAGCATCTTCACCACATACTCTTATCCCATCATCCAAACTACATATGTATGACAGTTCAAGGGCAACTTAAGGGCAACAGCAACAAAATACCACCATCCCGATAGAAATCATTTCTCAGTGAGTGTGGCAGTAGTCTTTCTTTGCATTGCAATAGTAAATGCTGCCACCGTAATGCATCCAGACAGAGAGGTGCTTGCCCAGCTCTGTTTTCCCCAGGATGACTTTAGCCTACTGCCCATGTGTTTGTACTAGCAAGAATTTGACCATGCTCAAAGTCAAGACTTCGACACTCAGCCTCCCATGACACCAGTAAGACACAAAGATTTCTGGTATCCCCATTTTAGATGGTGGCTCTGTGCAAAAGCCTACTGAAACCAAGCAGTCCTTCATTTTTAATTTTATCCTGCTGTGTTTTAAACCACAGGCCCAAAGGTGGGGTGAGGTGCAGTCTTCTTCTCTTTGCCTTCCCTGGCATCACAGCACAGAAACCTTGTTTTCAGCTTTTGACAGAATTTGGAAGCACAGGAACAAAAGGGTCTCAGCACAGCAGCAAATGCTGAGAAGTGAAAACATGTTTTGTGGAGTTTTAAGGTCTGCTTCAACCTCTGTTTAAACCTATTGGAGACCAAGCGTCTCCCTGTTCCTGGCACACACTCTCACCCAAGGAAGGCCAGCTGTCACCTCTAGTGCTCTTGGGTCATTAACAAAACAAGCTATTAGCTCCAAACAAGTCTAAGCTCAAAGGAGATACATTTTATGGTTTGAGTTCTCCCCACATTTATACCGTGACTGCCGCAGTCTCTCCAATGCAAACCCTGCTTGTTTCACAGCACAGACACCAGCATTCTGAAGCCCATTAGGCAAGATCAGTACCAGCTACTTTTGCAACAGAGTAATGCAGTGAATAAAACATCAGCTGTGAGTTAATATTTGTCTCCCTGTCTTCTGCAAAGCAGAAGCAGCTTTTGACACAGCCCATGATCTCCTAATTTTGAAAAACCTCTGCTATGCACTGTAAAAGGGCACAGGTCTTCAGTGAACGGATTAGCAGCATCACATAGCAAAGCTAACACCACAGATTGCAAGACCAGAGTAGCTTTAGCTTCCCTGTACCTTAATAATTTTCAGCACAGAGAGCACAGGATGCCTAACAAAGCTGAGGCTCAGAGACTACAACACACCTATCTATCTCCCATTATAAAGAAAGCAAATAACAAATGTTTAATATCTTCTTGCTGCCAGAATAGGTCAATAAAGTTGTGCTGTGGGGCTGGGTAATTTGCCTCTGTTGTCTCAGAGGCTCTATGAGACATTTTTCACCGTATTTGTAATGCCTTCAGTTCTCGCTTTTCCTTTCAGTACTTGTAATACAAGTTCTGTGTCTACTGTAGCATGCAATATTGTTGAATGTTAAAAACAAAAGCATATCAAGCATCACTGTATTTTGTTGTTGCCTTTTATTCATCCTGTATTTGAAACTGAGGTCAGTAGCCAGAAATCAATTCTTTTTACTACTATTAATATTTATTGGTGTTACAGCAGGATTTGTTCCTCTACCTAGAGTATTTAGCTAGCATCTAAGACCATAGCGTTTGAGCCACTCAAAATGATGGATTTCTTCCATATAAAGGAAAATCTATACAGAAATACATTTCTTCTCACGTCACCTCTACCACACTTTTCAGAGAAAAGCTGAGGGACAGCTGTGTGAGTATATAAAGCAAGAGCAGGGCACAGGTTCACATAACTTGCTTGCAATTACCCATGTTATTTCTATGCTAACACACTCCTTGTCCTGTTCCAGCAATGCCAGGGCACAGGTCAAGGAAGAACAGTGTCAAGGCTAGGCCTCAAGACCAAAGAATAATTACTCCTCTCCTATTTACTTGCACAGTTAGAGTCAAAAGACCAAGAATCAGATCTAATAAAGGATATAAGTGCCTTAAGCACTGAGGTGGGACTCCCACTACGAAAGTCAAAATTCTGATCAATGACATACTGAAGTGGGAAGGAAATTGGTTTTGAGAATATTTTTCTTCCTGTTTATTGGGTAAAAAAATTGAGCTTGCATATGCACCAATGTGCGGTTGCTCCAGAAAGTGATGTGAGGGAGCAGAGAATCAAAGCTCAAGGACTGGCTCAGGACCTGAGCCCACATGCCCTGCCTCAACCTCACAACCTTCTCAAAGCATCGTAACACAGATCTTCCCATGATGTAACCCAGTGCAATAGGTGAAGTTAGGGAAGTAACACCAGTAAACACCAGTGGAGACTGAGCACATGATTTGCAGCCCTTCTCCTAAAGAGGGTGCTATATTGACAATGCAGGGTCAAAGGAGAAGAGTAAAACAGGCTAGGCTGTGTGGGTGATTCCCTACTGACTCCAGTTGAAAACTACTGATTTTCTTGAATGTAGGAAATCAGACTTCACAATTGCCATCTGTCCCCATTGGCCCTCTGTCATTTAGTAGATCTACCATATGAGTTTCTAGTGGGAACACACGGGTGCAGATAATGCAGATGGGACAAGAGGACAGGAGAACAAGTTTTATGGAAGCCTGTCCTGGGTTCAGCTACAGCAGTCATTTTTTCTCCTCCTTAGCAGCTGGTGCAGTGCTGTGTTTTTGACTTTCAGCCTGGGAACAACGCTGATAACACCGATGGTTTTAGTTGTTGCTCAGTGATGTTTACTCTGACCAAGGACTTTCTCGGTCTCATGCTCTGCCAGGGAGGAGGGGAAGCCGGGAGGAAGCCGAGACAGGACACCTGACCCAAACTGGCCAAAGGGCTATTCCATACCACAGCACATCATGCCCAGTATAGAAACTGGGGGGAGTTACCCGGAAGACCCAGATCGCTGCTCGGGTCGGGCTGGGTATCGGTCGGCGGGTGGTGAGCGGTTGTGTCCTCTCCCCTTGTTATTCCTCTTATCATTATTATTGGTAGCAGCAGTGGTTTGTATTATACCTTAGTTATGGGAGTGCTGTCATCTCAACCTGTGGGACTTACATTCCTCTGATTTTCCTCCCCATCCCTCCAGGAGTGGGGGGAGGAAGGAAGGAGGTGGGGGAGTGAGCAAGCGGCTGCGTGGTTCCAAGTTGCTGGCTGGGCTTGAACCACAACAGTCCTATTTGAGACCTTTTTATGCTCCATTTGTGCTGCTTTATTGTGGGAAGGTCCCGAGACTATGGAGGCATGGAGAAGCTGCAGGGAGAACATAAAAGCAGGACTACACGACCTGAATCCAAATACACATATCAGTGCCTCCCTTGGAGGTCTAGAGACACACGTCAATCAACCTCTTATATCATACTGACCTCTGAAGGCACATCAAATGGCTCAACTTCCACTTCAGTTGAGTTCATCTTATCTGAAGGAGAAGCTGACTTGTGATCTTCTCCTGCTTTCTCAGTTTTGTCCTTTCCTTTGGGTGCTTTGAAGTCTTTATCTTTAGATGGCAACTTGATATCCTTGATAATGCTTGAAAACTTCGACTCACGGGCTGCTCCTGAAAGTATCTCCACAGCAATCTCAATGAAGAGACGTCCCCTGAAGGCGACCCCTTCTCCAAAACCTTCGTTAAGCTCTTGGTGGTCATCCATGAGGCTGTGGTTCCTGGGTGAGCCATAGAGATTGATCCAGGCAGGCCCAAAGGTAGGCAAAAACCCTGGAGACAAAGCACCTTTTATGGCATTTCTTTGAGGTGTTACACACACTCCTTATTGTCTGCTCCAAGAAATCTTGCCTCTTGCACATCAAAAGCCAAACCTAGACCCGTTTCTATGCAGGTGGGGATCGCCTCATATAGAGGAGTTTTGGAGGGCAATTCTTAGGCCCAAGGAGCCTGTCCCAGCCAGGGACTCTGCTGGTATGTAGCTCTTTCTTAGAAGGTGTTCATACCATAAGTGCTGGGGCATTTGCACCTCTTGAAAAAAGAGCTTGCTCCCATAAAATGAAGGCTGGGACATGATGGAAGAGGAACAGAGACTTCCTCACCCTCTCCAAACTGTTCCCAAGTCCATGTCACTACTCAATTTATATGATTTATCTTTTATTTTCTGATTAAGGACTCAGATACACATTTAAATTGCCAAATTTAAGGAGTTTGCTGAGCTGTGATAACTGACCATGTTCCACACGTAGACCACACAACATAAATAAGGCTATACATGTAGACTCAGACATCAGTGGAAAGAGCCCAGGTACTGAGTTTTACCTCATATAGGTGAGGAAAAATGCACTAGTCCATGGTACCTCCTTGGGCTGTGATAACACCCAGCTGAGCCTTACCTAAACACTTTGCTCTTACTGGGTAGACCAAAACCACAGGCCTGCTCAACCCAGGATTTGTACCTTGTGCTTTCATTGACTGACAGAAACTCGCATGAACTACGAACATACATCAGTCATCCCTAATAGACTAGACTACGAACATACATCAGTCATCCCTAATAGACTAGACTATTGCCACAGTCACAAAGAAAGTACCAAATTATGTAGCAGCCATATAACAAGGAAGTCAGTGGCAGAACACCCTGCACTGAGCACAACGTAACATAACTTCAAATTAAGCAAGAGAAAGTGCCTCAGAATCAACAAAAACTATGGATGTTTGCTTGGGCTCTGGGCTTGGGATTAGCCCATGCCCAGATCCTAGACATGTAGGTTTTTCCTCAGGGTATATTCTGGAACATTTTCCCTTTACCTTTGTCACCATCTTGTTCATTTGATATTTTCTTCAAGTCAATGAAGTGGGTGGCTAAGGCCACATCATTCATGCTGCCTTCATCCCAGACCTAGATTTTGACTCTTCGGCAGAGTGGTGGAAACATTTCCTTAAAGATAATCTGTTCATGCCATACCGGATCTGCACAGTTCTTCTGCACTGTTGTCCGACCCTGAAATGAAAATCCAGCAAATTTAACCCCAGAGGGGTCACACTCTGGAGAATGGCAATGAGTATAGCACATACTGCACTCAGCAATATCTCTGCAGTCATTTTTAAAGCACAAATACCTTACCTTGAAAGTAATTCAGCTTTTCTATTAGCTTGTTTACTTTCCCCTCCATGGTTAATAAAAGACCACATTATGGCTAAATAAGTCTCACTTGCACACAGCAGAGCCTGGAATAGGGCCCTTGTGCACAAAGCATATCTGTGAAGCCAGACTTTGGCATTTCTGCTGCAAACTGCACATCTTCAAATGGCTTTTGAAATACCTGGGTAATGGTAATGCAGCACAGTTTGTCTCATAAAAGATTAAATTCATTACAGCTGCCAGGCTGCATGTACCAATGGAAATACCTTAAATGAGGTGATTTATCTAGTATAAAATATGATTACTGTGGCTCGCATTCTGGCATATGCCTGTGTGCTAGGGAGGTAGAGACCAGAGTCATTTCTTGTAGCCTGAAGGAGATGGCAGAACCATATCACAGTCTTCTACCTTCTCATTTGGTGGTGAAAACTGAGCCAGGATACCCACCAAAGATACCTCTAAACCCGTATTTTACACACCAGGGTGCAAACTCACATCAGTGACCTATTTTTGTGTATTCTTCAGCCCTCTGTTAAACCTGAGGTAGCTGCATGTGTTTGAGTATTTTAATCTATACTAGTTTGAGATGTAATATTTTGCAATTTGGATTTACAACAAAACACTTTTTCAGCACCAAGGGCCTCATTCTCATGCCTGAAACACCTGTAAACGTCTAAGTGGAGTTCTTCCTGAGACTTCCTTGCACACAGAAAACACCACTGGCTTAAAATAATTTCCAGTTTGATTCTTTCCTTATTTACACCAAGAATTTACACAAGCTCCCTGGTAAGTGTTTCATAGATGTACCCCAGAGGAACCGGGCCTCTGGACCTCTTCTGCACTCCTCTTCCACCAAAGTCAGAAGGCCCCTCTCAGCAGCTCTCTGTAGCACCATGCTTGATGTTGAAGGAGTTCTGAGAGCAACGAAGCCAGACAACACTGAGACAGAGTCTAATCAAATGCTTCCTCTTCTGCTACCCACAGAAAAGCTGCAAGGGTCTTGAATTACAGCAGAATAACTCACTGCCCTAAAATCCAGACCGAATTGTCTCTGCTGATTCCTTTTACTGCTTCCTTTTTTCTCTCTAGGGAGACCAGAACATACCACTTACCTAATAGCACACTAGGTAATCCATTATCGTGTAAACTGATGTTTAAGTAACACATCTACAGAATTCTCTTTCCCCTCCTGCTGTCTTACTCTAACCTACTGCTGTGAGGCTGATATTAGATGAACATTAAGTGTTTTCATCACTTTGTTCCTGCATAATTTAAGAACTGAAAATTTTCTTTCTGATGTCAGATATGTGTGTATTACTTAACTAAAGAAACTACAAGTTAAAGGACATCAGTATAATCACCTGCTGTAGCTAATGGAAAGAAAGCCTACATTTGTAATCAAGAAGATCCCAATTACCATTTGACCTGCAAACATGACCACCACATAGGGATCCACAAGGTCCTTACTGTCTCCTATGAATGCTTTGGTGACATTGGCCATGATGCTGGAGTTCATCTTCGGAAGTCCTTCTGCTTTGTAGATTCTCACATAAAATCTGGCCCATGGTCTTTCAGATGGAAAACCTTTGGGGATCAAGAGGTTCCTGAAAGAATAAAGAAGCCATTTTCTTAACATTGAAAACTAAGACAATGAAGTAATATTTTTTCCAACAAAATTGTCATCTCAAGTTAGTTTGCATCATGAGAAGATACAAAAATGTGTATGAATTTCATCCTGCATCTAAACTAAACATTTTCTGGTTACCATGAGAAAACGATAAAGCATCACTCAGCAAACTTGAATATGTGATATAGAACCAGGCCCAGCTAGACCAGGTTCCTCTGGACCTTGTCCAGTAAATTCTGAGTATCTCCAAGGATGGAGATTCCCCATCCTCTTTGGGCCCCTGTTACATTTGACCACCTTCATGGTAAAAAAAAAATAAACAAATTTCTGTTCTGAAATTCCCTTGTTCTAACTTGCATCCAACGCCTCTCACCTTTCTACTGCATTCCTCTGAATAGAGTCTGGCTCTGCCCTCTTCATATAGAATATCCCTGAACCTCCTTTTCTTAAGGCTCGAGAAACCACCACCAGGACCCCACTCACACCTTTCCTTGTAGACCACATGCTCCGGCCCTCCATCCTCTTGGTGAGTCCCCATGGACATGGTCCAGTATGTCAGTAATGACCAGAAACATTGCTCCTGTAAACTTTAAAGTACGCTGGCAGCATACTTTACAACATTAAACTTCTGTATTTTACAAGGAGAATGCTAATGCACTCTGGTTTATCTAAGGATATGGAAAATATCCATGCACACACATCTGATAGAGGAGAAGGAACAGCTTTTTCTCATATTTTTTCTTCATATTTCACTGCTCTTCAGAAATATTTCAGAAATATTTGACTGGTTTCAGATTGATGAACCTTCTGTCAGGGAAAATCTGGCACTTAGCCACAGAGCATGGTCAACCCTATCACCTGTAGAGAAGTGACCCTAACATGCCCTTCAATTCAGTTGAGAGCATTGTAAGAACTCTACTTGAACACATCAGAACAGCCAGGTATACAATGATATCCTGCTATTAACCCTGAGTTAGCGAGGAAAGGACTGAAAAGAGGGCAGAGGACTCTGACAGAATCAGAATAGTTTGGGTTGGAAGAGACTTTTAAAGGTCATCTAGTCCAACCCCCCTGCAATGAGCACTTAGTAAAGAAGGAAGCAGTAACAAAGAAAATACTGCCATACTTTTCAATCTGCTCCTCAGTATCAGCAGTTTTCTGCATAGCTTGTATTGCATCACCTTTCCCAGTCACACTGATGTCACACTTCAGGTACCCCTTGGCTCCTGTCCTAATGTCAGCAGGGTCTGTGAGAAGTGCCCATTTGTCACAAAACTGATGACCTGTAAGATGGAAAAACATTAAAATAGAGGATGCAAAAATTGCAAATACTTCTCTGCTCCCAGAAAGGGCACTGCAAACAAAACATCTGTGCTTTCAGAAGGATCATGCTGAAGCACACTTGTTACCAGGCACATCTTGAAGGTTCAAACTGTTGTGTGACCAAAAAAGTAAACAAAGAATTAATCTAGAGCTCATCAGGAACAAGCTCACTTTCATCAGTAGTTACTGAGATCAGTGACTTAAGACTAGTGGAAGGTTGGGTGAGGTTTCAGCAGCTGAAGTAAGGCTTTCTGAGTAAAGGCCAACTTTTTGATGAGAACTGACTGAAGATCTCAGAACTCTCGGTCAGGAAAACCCTTGCTGGGACCTGTGGCCAGTCATAACACTACCAGCCAGCTGAGAAGGGGAGGAAGGAGGATGGACAGCCACCAGAGGAAGAAGCAGCAGCCAGAAGCAGCTTCAGCTCCGTCTTTCCAGTAGGAAAACACACAAGAAAATTGACCCACAACAGCTCTTGCTGCATCCCTGCTTCATCAACACCCCTTAAGCAAGGTCCTAAAACCTTAATTAAATCCTTGGCCATCACCTTGGGCATGTAAAGGGGTGGGAGGGAGAGACTAGAGTGTACCAGGGATATGAGCTTAAGGTCAACACTCAGACACCACCCTCCTGTAATAATGTGAGCAGGAAATACAGGACAGAATTCAGAAACAAATGTGGTCTGAGTACGGACGTAGACTGCTCACTTTAGTCAGGCCATTTCTCTCTACTGACTCTTGCAGGAGCCCTGAAAAGAGGGTGGCCTGAACGACCCTCCCCTTTTGTATAACTGGATGACATCTGTAGTAAGTGGTCTAAACATGTTCATTCCCAAGGACTCAGAAGAGACTAGGTCCCCCTAAGCAATTATGGAAGACAGAAAGTTGAATGGGCTTTGGATGGTTGTAACAAAAGGCCCAAACCAGGCCAGGTGATCTTTTTTTAGCTTCAAATTTCAGGCACTGAACGGCTCTGAGGAAGGACCATGAGCTTTTTGTCATCTCCTTCTCTCTCTCATGGACTCTTTTCTCATCTCATGCTCTCCTAACCTTTCCTTCCACCTCCATCCAGCTCTCATTCCCTTCATCTCTTCCACTCCAACACATGCAGTAGAGCTTTGGATGCTCTGTAATGAATTAATGTAATTAAGTTTTGTAGAATATTCAGCTGTCCACTCTGATCCCCTAAAGAAAAGCCGTCCTTAGTAAGTGCTTCCCACTTGTCAAGGTGTTTTCAGTGTTGAACTTTTTGCCAAAAATATGGCTGTTACTCTGGTACCCAAATAGGAAAACAACCCTTCCAAAAACCTTGTTAGTTTTATTCCTTGGCATTAAACACAAACATCTAAGTGGAAAAGCAGCACACCTCCTGCTCCTCGCCTTCCCTGCCTCATCTCTCATTTAACAGACAAAAAGGGCAAAAAATGCACCACTTACCTGGCTGACTATACACTGTCCCCAGATCTACTTTGAAGGAGCCTATCAGCATGCTCCCAATCAGTTTATTGTGCATAACCTGTTAGAAAAAAGGCTGGTTAAAGAATGTCACCTTCTTTCTTCCCAGTCAGTGTAACAAAAAGCAATCCAAAGATCCCATTTGGTTCAGAGGTAATAAACAGCGACATCCAGCACCATTCGAAACTGGGTGTACATAGCCACAGCAGGTACAGCAAGTGTTTGAATCTGTACTTTACCCAAGATTATGCTAATTTAGAAACCAACATAGTTGCATCCAGGTGGAATCACACAGGTTCATTCCAGGTCCCAGGATTATATAAAGCAGGAATCAGATAGATCTGTCTTCAGGGCAGATGCAGTTATATTACTTATCCTGGCAGTTATAAATAAATCATAATTAATAGAAGCATGTGGGGCATAAATGGTTTCACACTAGGCTGCAGAAATCATATCACTTTCTGTGCAATAGCTGAATTGCCATAAGAACACAGAGTACACCCAGAGGAGAAAGAATGGAGTGCTTCTTTGCAATTTCAGTGTGCACATAAAAGACTTAATTCTGATTTATCCCCCACAATATTAATGAAATCAGAGAAGTCATATACATGTAAATGAGAGAGCAATCAGGCCCCAGCGAGTCTGTCTCCTTATCCTTCCTGCCAAGTAGTGAATTAAATTTAATTTAATTTAATTCAAATTTAATTAATCATTTTCCTATGTCATGATTCCTGGACCTAATTACTTCTGTACCTGGTTTTCAAATACATGCATGTGCTTCACTTTACAGACAAGGCAGAGTCTAGCAACCTCTTGTAAGGGAAGATTGGCTCTGAAACTGTGTTTCTCAATAAATCTGTAAATGCATCTGACCTGGTTTCAGAACAGCTTAAAAGGTTGAAACCTGTTTCTTGGTTGTGGAAAAGCTCCTGAAAGCAGACTGAATTGTCTTGAACGCCTTGGCTAAACTGCAAAAAGAAACTAAGCCTATGGGATTCATGTCCACACAAGGTCAAGCTAAATGCTGGAGCTGAACAACCAAGGCTCTGAAGACATTTTAGGAATCTGGAAGACATCATACCCTGGCTTTGGACCTGCACATCCTCTATAGGCATACAAGACTTCTGTGATTTTGCACTGGATCTTTCATGTGACTTTACTGTGTGCATTTTTCAAGCCCAGAAGACTTAACATTCCAAAGTAAAGATCACTGACACCTTCATCAAGCTCTACCAGAAAATTCAGGTTTCTCATTGCAACATAATGTGATTCCCCATTAAGAGCCTGGAGCCACTGTATCCCTGTGATTTAGGGAACACACTCAGTTGTCCTTGATAATTCACAACATGGAAAGAGTTTCTAGGGCTGAAAAATCAAGAGTGGGCAAAGGAGCAGTTTTATTTACTTTACTATTAAAGCTTAAAAATTAAGCAACATTCATGTGGGAGAGGAGCCAGTATGAAGCCAATGCTTCATGCACTGGTGCTGCTTTTCCTCAATCCCTAATGATGCCAGGTCCCATCACAGCACCAGACCCTCACTCCTATGAGGCTGGACTAGCATGGTGTCCTTGGGTAAAAGCTACCTGTTCCCACTGAAGCAATGAGGGTGTCCATTGCCTGTAGTACACATTGCTTTTAACCACAGAGGAAATAACTCATTGCTTCTATTAAATGCTCTTCATCTTTTCTAGTAATTTTTTTTAATCATATTTTTTCTAATTTAACAAAGCAGGTGAGCTTGAAGCTTAGAGAAAACACTTCTTGTCTTCTTTGAGAGGGAGCATCACATCTACATCGTATCTAATTAAAGATTTGCATCTTTTCACACTTGATTGATTCTGTAGATGACAGAAGGATTTTCTTCAGATTTTCTTAATGAGGACAAGCATGCATAGTGTGAAACTGGGGAGTATTTCAGTACTGGAGACACAGGTTTAGCATGAAAGAGGCATCTCAGTTTTAATATGGCATTACTACAAGATTGCTGGAATGAAGTGGAAGATATAAATGAAGAAAAAACATCTATTAATTAGCAGGTGCTGAGAAATCAAAAATCTCATTTTGCCCTCATGTGCAGGGTTCAGATGCAGCTCGAGTAACTGCTGAACTGATGGACAATGGCACTAATCTTTTTTGTTTTCCTTGAGCTTCCATATGCAGATGAGTTCATTTTCACAGATTAAGCAAATTCAGTTCATGAACAATTGCTGGTAATGGAGACTGCCAATCTTTGTTTCTGTTCAGGTGAGATTCATCTGAGCGAGTGCTGGGAAACTTTCCACCCCTCAGGGTTTCCTTCACTCCAAACACACTATTTCCTCTATTTGTTTCTATTCCCCTGATATATTGCATTCTCCAAAATGATGTTTCAAGGTAATGAATTTCTGTTTTCAGTAGCATACATAAGCACGGCGCTGGGTTACTTTGTTATGGTTTGTTGGGGTTTTTAAAGTCATTTTTAGCTAGATGACTTTTAATTTCTTAGTGTTGCACCTTCACCAGCTATAACTCAAATAAGTTTGCTGAACCTGATGAAACTATGCAGATTTACAGCAGGTAATTGTGACACATTTCCCCACACCCCCGTCACACTCAGAAAACTGGCATTCCTCCCTCCACCACTGCATATTTGGAATCCTTGTCAAAAGAGTTTGAGCAGTAGAATTTTGCCTAGGTACTGTGCTGATACTAACCATGACAGAAACACATACAGGGGCCATACTCTGTGATATAAGTCATAACAGTGAGATGATACCCACTCCCATGTAAAAGGTGGGCCATATTTAGCCTATAGTAAACTCTGTCCTCGGGGATAACCGAAGGTCAGATCTGCAGACACCTTATGCAGGTATGAATTTCACGCTGTCCAGCTGGCCATGTGTAAATGACCAATTTTTACTTCTGTAGCTGGGGAAAGTCACTTTATTAGTGGCTCAGCAAAGCAGGTACACAGTGAACACCTCTAACAGGTTTTGCACAGAGCTTTGCTATAGCTCCTGACCACTGCCCGTCTCTGTCAAGCACAACCAGCACAGACCCTTTCGTGGTGTACTCTTTTGAAGTGGACAAAGCACTTCAGGGAAAAAGAACCTTTCCTGGGGCAAAACCTGACTGCTCATTTCTCTGGCCAAGTGGTGGGACTTCTGGCAGTAGAAATGCAAAGAAAAGAAAAATGGCTCATGAAAGGCACAGCTTGTGATATTTCCAAGTAATAAAAATATGTCACTGTCCAGGGTCTCATGACACCTTCGTTAATTCCTTTAGCAGCTCTGCTAAATGTGGCCATGAGCCTCAGGTAAGATAATTAGTATGGCTCCATAGACTTTGCCTTCCAAACTATAAATCATTATCTAATGCCTCAAGTCCAATAACATGTGTGTCTCGCATCTGGGCTGTTCTGAGATGTCATGTAGCTTCACCAGGACTTTACTTACAGTGAGCAGTGGGATACAGCACTGAACACTTGGAGCCCATGCTGCATGCTACTAGCATGTCACTGACATTGCCAGACAGCCCTAGAGCCACTGCTGAGGATAAGGCACCTGGACAGTTTAGTTAGAAACAGATGTTATCTGAGGAACGGAGACAAGCCACAAGTTTCAGCTTAATCATTTGAAATAAGTGGCAGCTTGAAAATGAGGGGATGAAGACAATGCTGACAAGAGTTAACTAAGCTGAATTTTCACATTCTATTTCAGATTGCCAACCCAGCAATGAGTGCCCCTGAAAATGTACACTTAGTATTCCTTTAGGGTAATGTTCCTACAAATCATTGCCAGCTGCCTTTCCTCCTTTTTCTCACAGGAACAACAATTACCTCTACTTACTCTGCTAAGCTTTGGGAGGTACTTACAGAGATGTTGATTATTTTGTCGAACAGAAACACCTGCGGTCCAATGAAATCAAACACAAAGTACTGTGGGAAAAGAGGACAGCAGATCAGAATTGTCCTTGTGCTGGCTGCCAGTGCAGTCAGCAGCATGGTTTAGCTTTTTAGGGTTACTCCACAGAGCCCTAGTAAGACATTGGGGCTACTGGGAAGGTGGTGGTGGACACAACAAAACCCTTTCCTTGCTCCCTGAATAATGTCTGCTGTGGCCCAGATCTGTTTTCTACTCTCCTCCTTGCATGGCTGCACAACACTGCCCTTCACAAACACCTGTGGCCCTCATCCCGCATCAGAAAGTAATGTCAAAAGCCACAGGAGGCAGAAGAAAACACAAAGGTTGGTTTGGGCAATTGTATTGGTCTCATTTATAACCAGCTGGGACCAACACATGTCAAGGCAAGACTGAAGTAGTGAAATGCAAGTAGAAAGGGTGGGGTGGGAGGGGTAGTGGTGTGGTAAAAAAGGGAAGTTTAGACAAAGCTCCCAAATGGATCAACTGAAAAGATGCAGAGGCAGTGGCAGTAGGGCAGGATGCAGTGTGGGGGTGCTGGGAATGGGATGGACAGGGCTTGAGAAGAGAAAGGGCAAATAAAGCTAAACCCAAGGGAACTACTACTGGTTCTTGGCCAAGCTTAAAATTCAAACAGCTCCTGGACAGATGTCCCTGCTCAGACATGAAGGTGTCACAAAGTTAGTTCATCCCATTTTGAACCACAAAGTGGTTGAGACCACCCAGAGCCATTGAAGACAGTGCCTTCTCCAAAAGAAAGCACCTACCTCATTGTAGAAAGGGGCATTCGTGCCTTCCTTTACTGTCGTCTGCTTCTTCTCATCACCTATCTCGATGATCACCACAGGGTCAATGTTCTCACCCACTAGCTGCCTGGCCTCGATGATGGTGATGGCAATCTGTAGGGCACAAGGACACCTCGCACACTCTGGGGCTCAGGTCCAGCCTGCCTGGGATGTCACAAGCACATAAGGGCCATCATCCTGCTCACCTGGTAGTTCTGGGATTTCATCTCCTCTTCATGAATTCTGGCCACCAGCTTTGCCCTGTTTAAGTGACAAAACAGGTCATTAGGCAATTCTAGGCAAGAGCTGGTACTTGGACATGTGTTGGAAAGACTTCTCGTCATTAAGCAGGCATTGTTTATGGCAGGTAGCTTTGTTGGGAAATGTTATGCTTGGTTTCATCAGCAGAGACCATCTCTGTCTTTCTCATACACTTGGTAATAGGAAAACGTTTTACATCCACAGACCAGTGCAGCTACCTACCATGTATGGGAAAGATTTCACCTATTAAACTTGACTCCATTCCTTCCCTGTATGAAAACAACAACTACACAAATTCTTGGCTATAGAGATTGCTGTCCCCTTTGGCTCATTTTCATTAGCAGAGTTCATTAGCACAGTTGAGGCACTCTCAGCATCCATTTCAACCTCTCCCTGCACTAGATAGCATCTGGTGACAATTTGTCTTGAACTGATTCTATTTTGCTGACAAGTACATCCCACTCTGTCATGTGAGAGAGCAAGAGTGAAGGGATCAGTGCTGTCAGCAAATGGATTTTCTGTCAGCAGATACATTATCCTAGGACAATGCCATTCCTGAGAAGGATGGAAACGGTGTTTAGGGGGATGTTAGGTGAGGTACACAAGGGATCACCTTTTCATCTCTGCACTTAACGATCCAAAAACATCAGACAGTGCATCACTGTTCATTAAATCTTCCTCTCCCTCTTCTTGTCTTCTGAGAGTGCCATGTTGAAGATTTGCACTTTCACCATGATCACCTGATGAAAAAAGCAATCAAGAAATCAAAACCACCTCTGATTTCTACTAGCAGAAAGCTAACTTGAATCACAGCAGTGAATTCATCAGCATGAACTGAATATTAATTATTTGGGTATCACAAATAGAGATACAACAGTGGTTTGTATTGAGCAGGTGTTATTTCTGGTCTAGAAGCTGCCAAGTTGTACCTGAAACAGTAAAGATACCTTGCCCAAAAATACCCTATGGATGACCTTGCATCAAATGAAATGAAACACATACAAGTGCATTTTCTGCAAGTATTCTATGGTACTGGTGTTCTATGTGAAAAGTGTTTTGGTATTCTATGTGTAAACATAGTGTTTCTGTACCCCTGTAGGCATCACGTGATTTTCAGCCCTTGAGGCAAAGGTCTATAGTCTTGAACTGTCTATAGTTTTGAACTTGTAGCACCAAGTTCCCATGACTAGCCTCCATACTCTATTTACTCTAGAGCATGCTGTTTGATTATGGGCTTGTAGTAGTCTGTTTTCTTTGCTGTGAGGATAAATCAGATGAAACTTCTCACCAGCTGGGGGACAGGCACCAGTGTGTGAGTTCCATGTTGTTTCTGTTGAGATGTAAACTCTTTGCAATGCTTCTTTCCCTTTACATCTCCATTTCCCTGACATTTTACTATCTGAATCTCTATCCTTTTTTCCCTTCAATAATCATGTGTATGTTTGTGTATAGCCAACCAGCAGGAATTATTCCCCTGTATGAATCCAGTGACAGAAAATACAAATGGTTCAGTAAGTGACAACATTCCCCTACTACACACCTCCCCAGTAGATCTCCTAAGCCCAAATCCCAGTCAAGACAAGAGACAACTGGTGATTGCTGCATTTTTGCTACTTCAAACATCAGCAGCAAAGACGTTAATAAAATAGATGAAGGTGCAGCAGAAAAACTCCAATTTATCCAATGATTCAAAAGTATTTCAATCAATGATTGAAATTAAGAGAGATCTGAATGCTTACATGGAAAACATGAAGCAAACTACAGTACAGTCTATCTTGTAGGGAATGGTATATTTCATGGAGCAGAAGATAAATAAACTCCAGCATGTCTGTAATTAGTAAGAAGTTCAATGGTCTTCAGTTTTCTCAGCTCCAAAAGCCCAAATCCCTTGCTGTAAGGACCAGAGAAGAATCATTTTAAAAGTAGTGCCCTTTTGCTAAATAACGGTCATGGCACAAATATGTATTCTTGTTTAAGCCCAAGAAGTCAAGACACACATGACTGGTTTATTACAGCACTGTAATTCAAGGGCTGTACTAAACACATAGTAGTCCATGCTTTTAAAACCCATCAAATCTGAGGCATGAGACTGCAAAATAAAACTACAAAAGGTAAAGTTTTTGTTGGGGCTGAACTACATGTTTTGGTGAATGGCAGAACTGTGGTGATAGGAGAAGAACAACAGTGGTAGGATATGCAGTGAACGTGTCCTTAGCTTGAAAACTAATGGTCTGTTAGGGAAATAAATAGGAGACTCTGAATGTCCTATGGATGTACCCACATAAGTTAAAATATAATTATTAAAGTTAAGAATAAAATATCTGCCCTACATTTAAGAGGAGAATTGCTACTAAATAAAGGTCCCAGCTTTATTGAGACCATCCAGCCGTCAGAGCATAGTCGGGTTGTGTTCTTATGTTTTCTAGAAGAAGCAGATCTTTTGGAGGAATTATACACCTGTAATGGATCATCTATCTCTAAAGCAGAAAAAAAACCCTTTCAAAAACATGTCATCTCTCTATGGTAAGAGTCAGACTGACATTTCTGGTTTACTTTCCCAGACACAGCAGTCTGAACTCACAGAATCTGAAACTGTACTTAAGGAAACAGGTAATGCAAAAAGAATTAGCTCTCTGTTTACTTGGGAGTGTCAAAGAGTTTACTGCCCTTTTTAGTAATACTAAGTCCTAAGACACAATTCAAATGAGTTCACGTGAAATTAGATATAATATAATCCCCTGCCTTCTCTTCCCAGTTGCAATGTTGATTTATGAGGCCTTACCCAGTGCATCTTTGTTTGCAATAGTCAATCCTTTCTCGCCTTTTTTCTTCTTCTTCAGCTTCATGCCAGCAAAGAGTCCCTTTCTGAAAAAGCAAAGAAAAGCAATCAGTGTATCTTCAACCCCTTTTCTGTTCTGGACTCCAGTTTATTTCAAGGAGCTGTTGTGAGGGGGTTTTGATTTCTAAGCATCATCATTATATTCTGACTTTCCTTCTCTTGAAAGCAAACAAAAGAAAGCTTTGATTTTATGTTTCGTCTAATTTTTTTTATTCTTGAAATTTGGCCATGTACAGGCAACATCCTGAGAGAAAAGCCAAAGTTCTTTTTCAAACTAAAGCAAGAGGCAAAGAAAGGAAATTCAAGATAAGTTTTTAATCTAATTACTTCCCACACATAATTCTTATGCCTGTGACAAGACCAAAGATAAAAGCTTTTCATAAATTACAGGTTCCAGATCAAAAGCAGTGTTCCAGAGAATTAAGATAAACATAAAAATGTTTGCATAAACTTCCTTGGTGAGGATACCCACTGTATCAGCGGCACATACACCACAACAGCTTTTGCCATCTATTTGGTTAGTTCTCACCCCCTTCCAACAACAAATTCATGAGCGGGCCCGGACAAGGGTTCTCCTCAACCTGTGCTCAAGCTGTGTTATAGAGATGCTTCAGCCCAGCATCAACCCAGCTAACATTGGGCTTTTCTACCTCCCACTTCTTCCTACACTACATTAGGGAATTGATCCAGCTTAAAATTAGCCAACCCAGTTAAAGCTTGGTGAGTTCATTTTTCAGCTCATGCCTGGCTAAAGTGGCTCTATAGCCTCATTAAGGCTTCCTTATTCCTTCAGTTCAACTCCATTTTAACCACAACGCCTTGCCAGAAGCCTACCACAGTCACCCAGGAGCAAGGTGTGTTTGTGGGGCGAGATGCAGGCAAGGGAAGCGTGGCCCTCATCTGGTTGCCATCACAGATAAAACATGTCAAGACTCTCTACAAGGACCCATGGTGCAGTCCTGATTCTTGGGAAATGGATGGCAAAACTCCCCATGGCCCCAGGGCAGGAGGCAGTACAGCTGCAGAACTAAGATAAAGCACTTCTCCAAGTGCTTATAATAGCACATGCCAAGGTTGGCTATTCAAAGGTCTGTGCTGGTTGTGCCTTTCCTAATTTACTCCTCTAATGGTATTTCAGCTCTTCAGTGAGTAGGGAAAAAGAGCTGGTGTTTTGCGGAGTTGGTTTTAAAGAGGGCAGCAAAAGGAAATATCTCTACAAACAGCATACAGCATTTTCCCCTCCACAAACGATCTATTTCCTCCCATAGCCACCAGACCTTCCTTCTTAGTTGCCAGCCAGCCTCACTCCACCAAACTCTTTGTTTGCCTTCATGTAGTGTCCACAAACACGGGTCCTGCAGTAGGACACTGATCCTGTTCTGATGTTTTGCAAGCAGAGAACAAATCTGACTACAAGATGAACTTCAACAGTCTCCACACCTCACTACTGCTCCAACTTCTGCTCTGCCATACTCCAGAGCCCAGGCAGGAGCTGATACACTGCAGAAAGGAAAGCTGTAGGAATAAGAAGGGACTTCTCCCCCTTGCCCCTGAGCAGGGCTCAGCACAACATCTATTGATAGGAACATGGAACAGAAACACCATTTTCTTCATTAGAGCTGTGCATAGACAGCCCCTTCAACCCAAGATTTTGGAGAAGGGGTGGGAAGCAGCCGGCCATCCTGCAATTGCCTTCCTGGGAGATTAAAGTGGGCAGTTTAGCAGAGTTATCCTTACACTTGGGGAAAGGACTGGCTGCTTTTTGTTTATTGTCACAGTTTTCTTATCTTTTATCCCTTTTACAAAGTGTGTGGTTTTAAGCCGCATGATTCATCATTTGAGAAGGGGCTGGGGAGTAGAAATCAAATCTCCGAGCACTGGAGTGTGCAGTTTAATTTCTCCAGGTTTCTGAAGGATTTTAGAGGCTTGAACCAATGTTTAATAACGACCCTTGCAGTGAGCACGTCTTTCCTTGCTGCCAGTCAAGTATTGGAAAAACAGCCACAGTAACGGAGGAAACATACACAAAAGTTCTTCCTTAATGGTAAACTGGACAGTGCTTGGACTAGGACTGGGCAGTGATGGCTTTGAATGCCTAAACTAAAAAGAAAACCAAAGTAACTAAAATAAATAAAAAGGAAAATAAATCAGTAGAACTAAACTGAGCTTGAAAGGTTATTTTTGTTAAATAAAAGCCTGTGGACTTTTCATTTGAATTAACGAGACCAACCTGATTTATATCAGAAATCCAAAGTCATTGCAGATGAATCACTTGGCTTTATTTGAGGGTGAAAATGTAAATCCCATTGTTTCAGATCTTACCTCCTTACTGAAATCAACATAATTCAGATTTCATATTATATAGTAGTGAAATAAGGGGTTTTGTTTGCAGGATAATTGGTCCTTTACATTTTGAAATGTCAAGAAAAACATTTCAGCATATCTGAAACCTTTCATTTTTAAATGTTGCAATTACATCTTTTTATATTTTGAAAATATACTTTCACCTCATTTGGGGATCTCCCAAATAAATCCCACACAAATTTTCACTTTTGTTAGTATGTAGCTCTGCACTCTGTATTATTTTCCTAATTATTGGTCACATTGATTCAAAAGGAGTTCTCTGTGGGCATGATTTCATACTACAGTTTTTCCAAGGAAACAAATATACCACATATTTCAGAGGGAGAAGCAGCCTGTGCTGCTCGAGCACAATGTTTTGTGCTATTAACTCTGTTGGCAGACCAACCAGGGCGTGAGAGTAGAAACACAAAGGATCTAGTATAATGGCAACATTTTTCAGGTTCTTTGTTGGCCTCAAGGTCCAGCCACAAACATTCAGCACATTTTTTTTCCCTTATCAGAGGATTTGTTTGCCTAAATTGCTGCAGGAATATAAACTTATCTCTGGAAGTGCACAGCCCAACTAGCCCAACCAAGCAGGCACCCATGCACTGAGCAAACCTGGCAGCAATCAGTGCTCAAACATCTGAAATCACCTGCAAACTCGAGGTGCATTTAGCTATCGATGAAAAGTTACTGCAAACTGGAAAGGGAAGCTGATAACATTTAGAAGTTGTATTCAGAGCAAGGAATTTAAGCTTACTGGCCAGGCCCAAGAGGAACGTCAGCAATGCTGGGCACAATCACAGAAAATGTACAACTTCCATGTGCCAAAGAATGCTAAAACCTGACCAGTACGAGTGGAAATGTAGTATCGAGACATAATATGGCTCAAGCAGAGCAGGAGTCAGAGGGCAACTGGAGGAATGGCCATTAATAAAGCCTGATGTGGGAACTGGGCCATCTCCCATGATTTCTATGGTTTTTACATAACACTGAAACTGCTTAAGGACAGAACTGCAGAAGGTGCCACCGAGTACCAAGAGCAAAGTCTATCTCTGAAGCAAACCGGATTTCAATCTCAGCTTTTTAGTCCACCAGAGGTTCACCACAGAAATGCATCAGGGTGCACCTGAGCTCTCCTATAGCCCTGGCCCCACCAGTTATTTTGGCCAAGGGCAGCTGTGACCACGCAGAGAAGAGTGCCTCAAAAGCACTGGAGATACAGCAAGCACAAGCCACTTGCAGTGCTCAGCTATGGGAAAGGAGAAGAACATGGGGTTATTTGACAAGATGGCAGGGCAGGGTACATTACACAAGGGATTTGCCAGAGAGAATCTTTCTGTAAGGGTCTAAGCTAAGTAAATGAAGTTTTCAGGGAACTGAATGTATCAATCCCTCACAACAGAGAGGCTCCATCACTTTGCTATGTACACTGCTTATCATCTAGTGACAGCGTACGTGCTCCAAATATTGCACATATAGGTAAAATCCACAAAGCTTAATAAAATCATTTAGGCTTCTCAGAAATGCTCTGTGGATACTCTTTTTGTGATAGAAAGTTTGTGCTCTTGGAAAGAAAAAGAAAAAAGTAATCTTTCTTCAAATTTCCACAAAGGGTGTTTCCTTTCACCGTGACTTCTTCTGCTGAAGTCTTGAAATTACTCCTTCCCCTCTCCTCAAGATAGTGAATGTTTTCACAGGAGAATGTTGCCAAGAAGGGAAGGTTTCAGGCTGCCATACAGTTTCACCAGATTTAATAATGACCCCAAAGTTATTCATACCCATCTGTAATCCCTAAAAGAGGCATAAAACTGTGTGCCACCTCTAGGTGGACCGCAAAGATGTCGTGAGGAAGTGCCTCCCATGTCCCCCATAGGACCCCCTGGCTGTCAGCAAGGCACAAACAAGGCACTGCAAGAACCTGGGAAATCAAAAGAGACTTGGCATGCAGAAAAAGTCTTTCATCTGTCTTGACAGATTTAGCCCCCATATGCTACATAATGGCCAAATAGAGATAAGGATTTTGCTCCTTCCTGAATCCAACAAGCTAATTTAAGACACAATAAACCAAATTCATGTCGAGAAGGTAGAGCAAATAGTTCCTGTAAGCTACCAACAGGTTTACCTTTGTAAGTGCCTTAATTAGAGGCAATTAAAAATCAGCCTTCTCAGCTAATCAAGAACATTCATTAGTTCAAATAGGACTGAATCTCCTAGCTCCTTCCAGATGGTGATTGTAGAAAAATCTGAAGCAAGGACAGCTTCTTCTTTTCTGCAAATGTACAGTGACAATATGGGCCCTAGTTTATGACTGTGATTCATTGAGGTTTCCCTGATATAAATAGTAAAAGCAGGACACCAACCATACTGCAGAATTTGACTGCACTCAGACCATGTTGGGTTTACACCAGAAATCTGTAAATATAAGGGTTTATTTCCTATTATCAGTGCCACAGGTCCACTGAGTCTCTGAATTAATTTTCATACTCTTTGAAAAAGACTGAAAAACTATATTCTTCTCTTACTAAGATATAGCCATGGCAGCTTCTGCTTTCTAGCTTGTCAGCTTTCTAAAATGACCTTTCATGCCCTTTCTTTTCAATCTGGCGGTCCTGTCATAAAGGAGGTTTCATGATCACTTCTTGCACTGCATAATGTTCTCTCAGATATCCAATAATTACAATTTGCAGTCTAATTTAAACAAGAGCTGGCAAAAAGAAGACACTTCAGAGTTGTCAGCAAGAGTACAAATGATCTTACTAAATACTGAATCTCCTTGGAATTTCTCCACATCGTTTAAATTTAGTTTCTTCTTCCAGCAAAATCCTTCCAGAAGTCTGTGTGCTCAGAGAAATGACGTATAAGGAAAATAGGTTCCTGCTTTGGGAATGATCACACATCGTCCAGAGACAAACAGGCACTTCTATGATGCAAGTCATCTAACTCACTCAAGACACTAGGATGGTAGAAATCACTTCTTCTTTGGTTATAAAGTCAGAAGAATAACCTGAGCCATCTAAACACAGGCATATGTAGCTTGAGGAGGGACCTTCTTTTCCCTTGCACAAGGCCCCCTCTCAGTGCAGCTTTCTACCTCTTGTTGAAGAAAAAACAGTCTTGGATTTACCCTGCATTAAACCAAGGTGTTTATCAAGGTCCATTTTTGTAGCCATGAGCCTTTGGATGCCATTCCCTAGTGTTGGCATATGAGCTGTGTTCCTGGTGGGCACAGAGGAACAAAACCAGGGAGTAAGAGTTGGAAACAGAGGGCAAACATGGAAACAAACCCTGTTTTATCCAGTACACCTCCTGAGACCATCCAGAAGTCTTCCTGTGGACAAGGTGAGAGAGCTGCAGCATGCTCCTGGCAAGAGAAGGGCCTTATTGGAGCAGCTGCCTTGCTTTTCCCTCCAAGTTCCTTCCTCCCTGGAAGCAGCAGTCTCATCAAACTTCTTGGCACCATCAAAATGATTTAGCTCAGGGATGATCAAAGGTTTTTGCAGCTCAGATCTGAGCCAGCTCTAGTGCCTAAGGACTGTCAGGCTATGGGTATGGGTATAGTGAGTGTCTTGACTGAGAGTAGTTGAAACTGAAGAAAGCAGAAAGACAGCCTTCAGCCTTCTTGCATATGAATGTAAAAATTGTTATGTGGGTCTGTATCATAGAATCATAGAATCACAGAATAGTTAGGGTTGGAAAGGACCTTAAGATCATCTAGTTCCAACCCCCCTGCCATAAGCAGGAACACCACACACTAAACTACGTCGCCCAAGGCTCTGTCCAGCCTGGCCTTGAACACCTCCAGGGTTGGAGCATTCACAACTTTGTAAGGTTGTATCTTTTGGTGTTTGGGTTTTGCTTTTTTTTTGCAGCTCCTTAAAAATTCTTCATTTTCCAAAGAATTTTGCAGTAGATCAAACAGTGTTGCACTAGTTGAGTAATTATCTCCACATGATTAGTCCTAATTTTGATCAAATATACACAAGCAGAAAGAACCTAATACTCAAGGATATAAAAATATTTCCTCTTTCCGTTTCAAATACAAAAACATAAGACTCCTAGCTCATGTTACCACCTCCACAATATGTACTGGTCAAGGAAATTGAAAGGAAAAGTAAATTATATCATAATTTAAAACATTGATTTCAAAGAGTAAAACATAATTACAATAAAAGATGGGGATTCAAAATAAAAAGCCTAAGCAATCTAAAACTCTAATGCAAGCATAATTACTTAGTTCAGAAACACTTTTATTAAGCTAGTATGTCATTTGTGATAATAAATGAAGTCCCAGGGAAGAAATTTACTGCATTACATTTGATTGTCAAAGGCAGCTGAATAAAATAACTTCTGTGTTCTTGGACACATGGAAAGGAAAAAAATAACTTAATAAATGGTTAATGATATACTCCTCTCATCCTTTCTTTTCACAGGAATACCGAAGTTAAGGGAATATTTTCCTTCTTTATTCTTTAATCTCCTTTCCCAGAGCAGGTTTGTTTTGTACCATATATTGTCATATACTTTAGCTTGATTCAGTAATGAAACTCCCTTTACCCCCACATCCATTATTTGTGCTGTGGTTCTCTCACAGCTCGGAGCTCTCACAAGCTGTCTTAACTTGTTTCCATTTTTCCTGATTTCCCACTGGATTTGCTGTTTTGGTAGGTCCAAGGATTTGCAATGGAAAAGCTCCAGCTCCTTAAGAAGGTGAACATACAATCCTGTAAGACAAGCTGCTATTTAAAAACCAACTGTGCCACACACAGAGTATCAGTTCTAAAGCTTGTGGGTTTCACATGTGACGCTATGACATTATAAGCCTTGTCTCAACTGTTAGTATCTCATCAATAAGAAAACACAATTTCATGGTGACATAATGGTAGTCAATATTAGTTATACACTAACTCTGTCCACACAAGAACATTAGCTATTGCAACTCAGGAAAGAAATTCTGCTCTTTTTGTAGATAATTTTCTGTAAAACTTCAGTTCATTGCATTGCAGCAGTCAAAAACTGAAATAAGTTGTTAGGAAGTGTAAGAAATGAGATAAAAATAGGACAGGGAACATTATATGTCACTAAATTACTGCATTTTGGCTACTGCTTGCTGCTCTGATTGCCCCTCTCAGAAAGAACTCAAGATTCTGAAATGTAGAGAAAGCACTGGTAAGTGTGATCAAAGGAGGGCAATGGTTCCTGCCAGAGCATTCAGCCTGGAAAAGAGATGATAGCCTGTGTTTTTAAGGTGGTGCAGTGAAGATAATCAAACATGTCTGAGAAGCTCTGAACTGGCAATCAAGCTGAAGGAGGTGGTCCTGGAGTCATCACTGGTGGTCTCTGGAGTGAGCAGCTCAGTGTGCCAGCAGTGTTAGGTGTTGCCAGGATAGATATTAGGAAGAAGACAGTGAGTGTCATTTTGCCCTAAAGCATTGGTGAACCCCCAGAAGATCGTAAGATGGGATCACAGAATAAATCAGGTTGACATCTCAGATAACGTATGCAGCTGTGGTGTCCATATCTCAAAACAGATAACAGGATTAGAGGAGGCACAGAAAAAGAATGGAAGAAGCCACCTTATGAGAGACTGAAACAGCTGGGATTCTTCGTATGGAGAAGGAATAACTAATGGGAACAGGGGGAAATCAATTTAATCTGGTGAACAGGGGGAAAGTAGAGCTGCTTGTTGCTCAGCAAAACCCACAACGCTTGATGAAATAGGTCTAAAAATACCAAAAGGACCAGACAGAGATGTATTATTCAACAAGCATGATAAAAATGTTCTGGGTGCTGGAGGAACAGACCACAGAAAGTAGCGAGGCTCATGTGCTCTCCCTGAACATCATCTCCTTTTGCCACTGCTGCTGCAAGCAGAGCACCAAGCCAGATGGATACTGGTTCTCACCATCTAGTATTTCTTATGTTCTGGTAGTTCCCTGACCACAAATACCAGACCTGTGCATGGCTCTGTCACCTGGCAGTCACGCTAGATTTGAATCATGTATTGGTTCATTATCACATTTCTGTCAGAATGACCAAATCACAAACACAAGCTTTTGCCAGAATAATGGCTAATCCAGCATAAGGTCTGACAGTGAACAAATAATCCATTCTTAGAATATTCTTGAAGAGCAAAGTGAGTTCATCCTCAATTAGCACAGCCTCATGCGATCACCATATTCTTGAGAGGTACCTGGATTTACTGTATTATCTAATTGCAGCAGAAGTGGTGTTTTTTTTGTTTGGAAGTGAGCTATGAAACAACAAATGACATTCAGAGATGCATAGAGAAGGAGTTTCTCAGTTTCAGTTCCCAGATCACAAAACACGAGCTCTCAATGGCATTATTAGGCAACAAGTTTAGAACAAATCAGCAGAAGTGTTGTACAGCAAGACACATAGATCATAAGACATGTTGCAGGCGTGTTGCTGGGACTAAAGAACTCAAAGAAATTTCAGGTAAATTTATAGAGTTTGTGGCCAGAGGGTCCATTATCCTTCATAATCTTCCTAAGTGCTTGAAACTGCTAAGGGCAGGATCACCTGCTCATGCCTTGTTTACAGACTGTTTTCCCAAGTATCCCCCTTGGCCCCTCTTGGGAGGCAGAAACTGGAGTGAAGGAGACCCTATGGTTTGACCTTGTTTCTTCCATATTTTTAGTGTTTTAATTTAAAAAATACTATTTCCCGAGATGCTGTTCTGTGCAGAATGACTGACAGATGATCTCAAAGAAGAAATACCACGTATGTTCTCTGAACAACCTAGAATTTGAACTTCTAAATTGTGCACAGTTCTGCAATAAATGACCTTAAACTCCAAAGCACCGAGAAGGCTCCAGAGGCAGCAACACTACAGTACAGGACTTCTGCAAATAATGGCCTTTTAATCAGGCACACACAGCCTCTGTTCTTTCAAGTCCCTTCTGCAAAAAAGCAGTGACTTTTTATTGACACATTTAGCATCCTTATATATCATGAGTCATGACAGCAAAGAAGCCACATCCTGAACAGGTATAAATTAGTGGTCACATTCCACAACTTTTCTTATGTCAGTGCACAAGACCTGGCTAACAGATCTACTAAATACTAACATATGCCCACAAGATAAAGAATGCAGTTATTACACACAGAAGATTCATTTCATAGAATCATAGAATCATAGAATGGTTTGGGTTGGAAAGGACCTTAAGATCATCTAGTTCCAACCCCCCTGCCATGAGCGGGGACACCACACACTAAACTTTTCTCCTGTTTCTCCTGTTACTGCACTTTTTGGACCCTCCACAGGGAGCTTGAGCCATCACTTGATGGGCTTAGACAGTCTCCCCTTGAATTTGAGCAGGTAGAAATGATTAAAGAAAGCACAAGGCAGTATGGGATAGATAAATACCAGCAATAATAATAATTGCACCTGCCAGAAGCAGTTAAACAAGCATTAAAGGACTTGTTTATTTTCTTTTCCTTCACAAAGAAGTCCTTTAAATACAATTAGCCAAATTTAACTCAAACCTTGGAAGAATTTCCTGAGGGTATTAGACATACATGTGGGCCTGAGGTACCACTACTGAGGGCTCCATCCTATTTGTTTTCTTCCAGTCATTACCCTTTACATCATGAACAGGCTCTCCAAGCTCAGCTTGCATTGAAGACTTCATTTAGGGTTGCTACTTGCTTGTAGCAAATGTAGTGCCTGGTTAGTCAAGTTGGTAAGCACTGAATAAGAACAAAGACTTATCCCTGTGCAAACATCAACTCCTCTTGCTCTGCAGACACCTGCAGCAAGATACATACTGCCTTCGAGCAACAGCTCCAAGCTGTTTCACCGTGAAAAGGTTTAGATTTCAGACAGACTGAGCAACCAGTCTCTGGAAAAATGGCCTATTTTAAGTATTCATGTATTTATGCCCATTTATTATTTAATAAGAACACAATTCGTTTTTCTCCATTTTCTCACTTTTTTCCACCCATAACTTGCATGACTTTCATCTATTGAAGCCCAATGTATAAGGCTCTGTATTTTGGTTCCCCTTTCTACTCCTCCCATCTCACTAGTTAAAAGGCTTAGTACGTGTTATTTTTAGTTAGTAAACTTTCACATTATTCACAACTCTTGCCTCCAGTCTTGCGTATACAACTACTTCCTTGACATTCCTCTTGGACATACTCCAGTCCTTTCTGAGAACAGGTTACAGAGGCTTAAGAACTCTTTTGTTCTGGACTTCCCACAAGACCATTTTCACACTGTTCTTAACCTTGTCTGATGGGAACCGACCTATAGAGAGCATTGTCTATTTACCATAAGGCTGAACGTCTCTTTAAGGATGACTTTGGAATTAAGTATTCAAAACCCAGCAGAACGGGGGGATTCATTCTTCCCAAGATACACAACAAAGTGCCCTGCTGTGGTGAAGTACCCATAGCATGTAAGGCGTTGATCAGTACCTTTACTGGAGTGAGAAATGCAGCAGAGAAATAAAACCACATTTGGCAGCTTAATCCAAGTGATCAGCCAGGTCCAAAATTCTGCATCCTTTAGTTTCTTTTGGGTGACTTCTAGGAGACGGCTGCCTCTTCAGGTCAGGCTTATTTGCTGTGACTCAGTTCAACAAGGTACAAGCTTCCAGCCTAGCTGTTTAGAAGTAACCCTGCCCTTGGTCAGCACCAAGCATACTCTTGTTTGACTTGAGCAACTGAGCAAAGCTCAGCTAGAAGGAGAAATGGTAATTCAGTCAGATATCTCATGCAATCTCCTATCTTTAAAAAGCATGTGCAAAATATCCTTTTCTCCACTGGAGCAGAAAATTAAATGGTTTTTTTTTCATTCACCTTTCTGAAGTTCACCATTAGCCCCAAGTTCTTATTTGAGCTTTTTCTAGGCGTACTTTTCTTCAGTTTCTTTTCTTACTTTCTCTATTCTTCCTTCTCTTTCTAACACAAACAAGCCACTATGAAAAAATTACAACAATAAGAGAATTCACCAACAATACATGCCTTAGGTTTGGATGATGATGTGCCTATGCCCCAGGCGGTTACTGTTGCTTTAGCTATTTAATTCTCTTAAAAGGTTTAATAACTTTTTCAGTAGAAAACATAAACTATACTAAGGAAGGGTATAGCAACATGTATAATAGCACATCTAATCCAGGCAGACTTGGCTGACAGCAGAATAGTATGGTCCCTTGGGACATGCCACACGCAGCACGTTCACCAAAGCCAGGTTTTAAAGCACTCTGCTTCTAGATGAACTCCTAAATACCATGAACAGGCAGTGAGTCCTCTCAGTGGAAGGTTGCTCTTAGCTTGGTAACATCTAAAACAGAAAGAAAACATTGAACTTTTCATGACTTCCAGCCCCATATCTCTTGCAGGGCTGAATTCAGAAATGAGTCATTACCAACACAGAACAGTCTCACCACCTTGCCCTAACATTTACAAATGAAAATGGGCAGGTCTGCAGGAAAAAGCTGTCCTGGAGAGACATGCCTGAGCACACTGGATACCCACCTGTGGCTGATCAGTTTCGCTCACCAGCATCCTGACAGGTGACCAAACTCTCCTTGCACAGACTCCCTACCAGACTACAAGCCACCTACACCATCCAGGTCCCTAACAGCTTTTTTCCTACTCCACAAATCTTTCCATAAGACCCAAAACAAGCCAGGAAACATGTGCCCTACTCAGCAAGAAGCTGAGCACCTGATTCGTACTTGAGTAGCAAAAGCTGAGGTGACCTTTCAGCAGCTGCCCTGGCTTAATTGGGACACCTCTTCCTCTCCTTTCCTTCCTTTCCTGGCCTTAATACAGTCAGATCCTGGCCTCTACCTGCCATTGGATCAAGGGCAGTAGAAAATGTCACCAGAACATTGGCTGCTGTGCAAGGTGGCAGCAATCCCTCTGCCCGGGGTATTGCTCTGTGCCACAGGAATGCGTGAACAGTAAGTGCTGGGGTTTTCATTTATGAATTTGAGGTCAAACAGAAACTCCCTTGTATTTACAAAGGGGGTGTTTCTCTGAGCTTCCTGATAAACCAAGTGCCCAAGTTACAGGATGTTTAGGAGTGTAAAGAAATAGTAAGATTACCTAAGGGGAGGTCCTCAATAGCCAGTAAGTTAAAAAAGTGACTCAGTCCCTCTTCTCTCATAAAAGGTAGACCAGTCCTGGGCTAAGTCAGGCCTCCAGTGGAAGGGATAAGAAGAA
>NW_009922195.1:0-51064 GCF_000696875.1 Nestor notabilis | reverse complement strand
AGGATGCTGTTTCCAGCCTCATACCTGCTGCGTCCATAAAGTTACGTAGCTGTCAGTGGCCTGTTCAGTTAATGGATTTAAAAAGTTTACCTGTCCCATGGGAAGATCATCAGGAGACTTAAGAGAAGTTTGAGAAGTGCTCTGATGAAAACTAGAGTGTTTACAGAGATGGGCCAGTGCATCTAAGGTTGAACAGTATGGTTCCTTGCAGCTACCATAGCCAGTTTGTGATCCACATGTTTTTATTTTCACTTTGTTTCTAATGGGTGCAGAATATTGTTCTCAATCACCTTTGAAAAGGGACCCGGTGCCTTTTGTTCCACTGAGCCACAGGAACAGGTTGCCCAGAGAGGCTGTGGATGCCCCATCCCTGGAACCATTTGAGTCAGGGTGGGGAGGGGTCCGGGCAAACCGGTCGGGATCTAGTTGAAGATGTCCCTGCTCATGGCAGGGGGGTTGGACTAGGTGACTTTTAAGGGTCCTTTCCAATCCAAACCATTCTATGATTCTAACTGGTCCCTAACTGGGCATGCTGCTGCCAAATGCAAGCAGCTCTAAACAGTAGTTAATTCATTCTATGGTATGTCAGAGAACATGAAACACATTTCGTCTCTGCTGGGGAGCCCTCAAAGAATTGGAACAACCTTATTTGAGAGAAAGTGATATCTGGTAGAAAAACTGAGAAGCTTAAACAGGCCTTCTCTTACGCCCTGTGGGTGTAAAATCAAGCCTGGCTCTCCATCCTGGACAGGAATTGTTCCTGGCCAAGCTTTGTTCCCAAGAAGTCAGGCAGACAAGTATCCCTTACTGAGCCATTTCTCACGGCAGTGGTTCAGCTCTTCACGGTCAGTGCCAGGTCTCAGCATTCAAGACCATGTTTTGCAGCTCAGCTATGCATACCACTTCTCCCTACGGGGCCTGTTATTTTACAGTACTTCTAACATATTTAATCTTCAGCTTTACAAAGACCATTGGCAGTATTTGTCAGCAAATTATTGTGGAGCTAGGAGAGGAATAATAAGTCCCACGGGGGTGGACTTCACTCACAATAATATGTAAGGTTGGACATGGCCATAGGATCAGTCCCAAGTCCCAGGTTAGTTTCTTGTCAAGGTACGAATTAAGCCACAGTGGTTTAACTCCTCTCACTCCCTTCCACACTCATGTGTTTCCAGTCATCAAAGGCTGCCTGGGCCATGGATATGAAACATCCTTAGGGCTGCCCTATTTTGTACCAAACCCTGACAGTCCCAAAGGCAGAGCCATGAGCTTTCCTCTGCTTTGATGTGGAAATGACGCTCTGCCTTCTGCTCAGTACAGCTATTAAGACTCACAGCCCAAAACTACAGCCCACCAATATGAGCTCCATACTTCTGGCTGTTCATCACTCTCCAGTGGCAACATATAAAATATTCTGTGAATACCAATTAAGCAGTGACATTTGAAAAGATGCTTCTGTTCTATCACCATTTTGTTTGCACTGGAACATACCTGCTAGCTGTTCAGCAGAGGACTGATATAATCCCAAATGAATCCTTTCTGGGATAGGAACAAACCCAAACTGTTTGTGTGGGAATTGATGGGCAGATGTTGAAGATAATGGATGGAGGTTGCCCTTCCAGAGCTTTACCAAAAGCTACTGCCAATTCTCAAGCTCATAATATGAGATTGAAGTCATGATTTTTGCATTGCCAGTGTGCTGACAACACTTTTTCACTTTCTATGTCCCTGTGATCTCACATCACCAACACTAGATCTTTTTCCTTCTTAAATCTATCATTCCATCATAAATCTGTTCTTATTGTCCTACTTCAGTCCCAGTCTGAATAAGTAACAAGACAGTCGTTGACAAATGTAAAAGATGATACTCCTAGATGAAGAGGCTAGTACCAGCTGTTTCTGACATTGCTTGAAACAGGATGAACATCTCACTTCTCTTAAAAGTGCTAAGAATTCCTTTATTTCTGGCTCAGAATGCTTAGCTTAACAGTTATATTTTCCAGAACCACCTCCTGTTCTGCACAGCTTTCAAATTAATCTTCCTTTAGAGGATTACCTTCATAACACGTTACATCTTTTGAAAGCCAGAAGAGCAGATGTTACCTTCAGACTTTCTATAGATACCAAGTTTAAATTGAACATTATATGAAATAGCTGGTACAGAAATTGTGTCCAAGTTCAGACAGCAATCATTGCAGAGTGATTTGATTTTCACTCTGGATAGCCTGTAGCCTGTCAGGCCAAATAAACTTCTTCCTTCTTCGGTCCTGAACTAGTCATGAGAGAGAGAAAAAATATAACATCACCTTAAACAGTTATTTGCAGAGATAGGCTACTGCTTAAGACAAATCCTGGGGGACTTCCAAGGGCTACAGGTAGGATGCATTGCTGCTGCCCCTCAGCCCCAGCTGACCCACTGGAGATGCTGATCAGGGAAGGAGCAAAGGCCAGCCACAACTACATGTGTGTTGTGGCTTAACCTGCAGGCAGGTAACACACAGCTGTTTGCTGTGGGGGAGAAATAACAGCACAACAGCCAAAGGCTAATCTGAGCAATGCACCTCCAACCATAGTGCTAGTCAAAATCCAACTCAAGACAAGTTTGGAAGAAACTCCATTCTCACACGCAAGGACTAGCTTGTGCCACTAGTTATTTCTCTAGAGCTATCCCAGAACTGCATCTGTGAGAAAATCAGAATCAATAAGTAGAATGTCAGCTCTAATATTATCCATATTTCCTTACTACCCATAGAAACCCAGGTCACTTCTGAAGTTACAATAGCAGTACACAAGACCATGGACTGAATGAAATGCTAAGTACTTCAGCATCCTCAAAGTAAAAATCTATTGATGTCAGAAAGCAATCTAAGCAAATGAGCCACAAGGAACTGGTAGGACTAATTCTTAGATTAGATTCCTCTCATTGTGCTATTTCACATTTTCCTGTGAACAATTCAGATTCCTGAGCGCTTTAGCACCGCTTGTTTACGATGCTTTGCATGTTATGACCATGGTTTCTTAAAATCCAGCTACACTGACTGAAACCAGATGTATCTAATCCATGAAAACCAAACTATTGCCATTTTCCAAAGCTAGTAAATTGTTCAGAGTGTATTTTTAAAACCCTGAGACTGAGAACTCTCTGGTGCAAAGACTAATCCAATCCCCCAGGCATCTGATGGAGATTTCTGTTGTCTGCAGGATCAGACCCATGAAACAGTAAATAACTCAGACTCCAAAACCATGCAATACTCTCAGCAGAACAAATCCAGTTCAGCAGAAGGAATAGAAAAGTTGATCTAAATCTTACCAGAGTTAGGTACATTTTGTTAACCTGTTTCAATGAAGGAAGCAAACTACTGAAACAAAACACAGCTTTCTCTTCACACACAAACCCTTGTGCAGTTGTCCTAGAATTTAGGGCAGGTACAAATTAAAATTCATCAGTACATTAAATTTATTTAACCACTACCATTTATCTACTATTTATGTAAACTAATTTATGGTAGAATCTCAGGCAAATCCTCTGAACATTTTGGCCAACCTTTGGTCTCAGTTCCACATCTCTGAGACTGTGGAGACGCTACAAAATCCATGAAAAAGTTCTGGGTTTGGTCTACTACAGCCAGGGCAAAATTTGTTTGCTAGCACCACATTCAGCTCTACTGCAAAAGGAGGTAGGAACAAGAAAATACTCTATAAGCAAGATATCATATTTAAATAATCTTACTGTAAACAGAAATACAGAAACACACAAATAAATATGGATATATACCTATATATGTATACTACACTCATAGGTGCAAACACCATACAGTCCTTGGTTCTGTTTCAGCCAAAAAGCAGTTTCTATCCCTTATCCACTATCACTTCACAAATCAGTGACCCTCAGCTTGTGATTTAAATTTGTTTCAGGAAAATAAGGTTATTTCCAGCTGCTGCATCTGAGCATTAAAAGGTTTAAGTGTCAACTTTTGCCCTTAGATGCATCTTACTGAAATCAAAAACAGTTCTTCCTGGGTAAAGTGGAGCATACATGCATCTACCTGGGAAACATGGCATGCTGTTTTCCCATACTTTTTCAAGGCAGAATCACAGAACTACAAGGAGAGGTACAAGTTATGTCAGACCAGCTGATGTGGTCATAGAAGCCACTCTTATGCTTTTGAGACCCAAAGCCCTGAACCAGAGCATGCAAGTGATTTCTGTCTGTTCTCTTACTTGCGCCACTGGGTTGATGCCCACCAAGTGTGAACCAGGGTAATTCCGAAGACACTAAACTTCTAAAAAAACAGTGGACAGGAAAAGAAAACCTTAAAGACACCAGAAAATATGTTTGCCAGAGATATCCAGCTCCTCCCATTTGCAGTTCAGTAGAATTAATGATCTTCCCTTAAAGATTTTTTTAAAGTATAAAAATAATAAACACAAAACTTGCTGACACAAATGACACCCTCACACAAGCACCTCAGTGTTAAAATTCTAAGTCTTGAAATATTTCTAAACCTCAGTTTTCTCACTGCAGAATGTCTTATATTTTCACTGTCCCCCCATTCTCCAAAAAAGAGGAAAAATAGAGGAGCTGTTACCTGGGCTTTTTTTCCTCCATCTCCTATACTTTATTGTTTTCTGGTGCCAAACTGGCCTCCAGTAACTCATCCAGCACCTGCAAGACACATCACTCTTCTTCTCTTGACTGCCATAGGGATTCTGCCTGCGTTTATGATTAATCCACTGCGATATCTGCCAGGGTAGGGTGAGGCTGTTTAAACACTTCATTATATTCGTGACTCTTACTCTGGATAAGGTTTCCTAAAGCACTAAGATGTACAAGTGTAGTTCGCTGCTTAGCAAAGCCTTGCAAAACTCTGGGTTTGGCTCACTGTGCTCCTTTACAGAGACATTTTTTCCTTCTCCTTCCTGCCACGAGTGGGTTCTCCCCACTGCTGTGGTCAAGTGGAACCAGCTTATGACTGAGCCAGCATTTTGGCTCATAGAACAGCTCCAGAAACACAATAGCCTGATGTTCTTGGGTGCGACGATGCACAAATGGGGTATGCATTTCCTTCCACAGGGCTTTGTGCAGTTCAGGTATTTGCTGCACTAATACAATTCCTGGTCCTTCTCCACACGCACAGACACTCTCTCCAGGCTACTCTCCCCTGTGTACAAATATCCCAATGACATCAATGGGAGTTTGTCCAAAATTAGAGTCTGGTGGAGTGGATAGGCACAAGAAAAAGCTCAGGAGTTTAGTTCCCTTTAGGGATATTGCTCCAAATATGTCCTGGATATACAAAAAATGTTTTCATGGTGAGGAGAGTCCAGCATTGGAACAAGTGCTCAGTGAGGTTGTACAGAGGGTGCTAACTAGCTGATCATTTGATCTCTCATATCAAATATATATATACGCTTCACTGTGCTCTCCAGCTGTGCAAAAGTAAACCTGTTTCACATATTAAAAAATGTCATTCACACAAAAGGATGAACAAAATGCTGCAATTAATCAATTAGTGCAAAAAGAGGAGACCTGGCTCACGTTGTTCAGTACTCATGAGCAGAATCCTCAGTTCAGTAGCTTTGCTGTTCATGCTCGAGAGTTGCCAAGGGGTTGTGTTGAGGAGCAAATGGGAAAGAAAAGAAAAGCAAGATGAATGTCTTACATCATTAAGGTTAATTCGTGTCTTTCCAAACAGAAACTGCTTTTATCTCAGTTAAAACAGGCTGTGTCAGAGGGACACAATAAAGGCCATTAATATTTGGTAGGATTTTCTTATTTGATTTGTTTAGGGTTTATGGTTGTTTTAGCACTTGGCTACTCAGCACAGATGTTCTAGGTGCTAAGGAAAACACACAGAGACATGGTCATACCACCTAGCTTAGACATTTGCCATTGGTGGGGTTTCATCCAGCAATCTGAATCAATTTAACAGCTCACTGCTGCTGAGAAGGGATGGGGGCATCACTCCACTTCACCAATCCCCTCTTCTGCTCTTAGCCATGTTCCTGATGCTTATGTTATGCCAGCTATAGCAACAGTGCTCTGAACTAGTTTTACTCACTAATCTACCAGAAATGAGTGGACAATTTGGAACTGTCTTGCAGGAGAAACCAGGGAGTCTGGAGCTAAGAGGAAAGGAAGGGAGAGCCATCAAGCAGCAGGGAGCAGGAGGAAGGATAGGAGGAAAGATGGAGCCATCAGGTTGGTTCCAGTGCTGATGAAACCACAAATCTTAAATACTTTTTCTAGATTTACAGGTTTCCTGTGTGGTCTCTGAAGGTACCAGGTACCAGAAGAGCTGTTTCTTCCTTCTTTCACCCAAAGACATGTTTATTCTGACAAAGCAGTTCTAGCGGGTTTCTGAGGAAGGGCTCTAGGTATGTCTGGGTGGGTGCTCCTCTGGACAGCAACTGGAGATAGGAGAGGATCCAGGTTCCGAAATAAGGATGCAAAGGGAGAAATTCTGCCTCAACAGGGGCAATCAGTGCTTCAGGACATCCCGCTTGGTCTCTCTTCACTGCTCTGCGGGTGTCCGATGGATCCTGTGCTATACTTCCCAACTCTTGTGGGTGGCTGAGCTCCCTGGTATCCCTAATGGCACTATGTGCCTGTGCTAACACAGTTCCAATTTTGCTTGTGACACAGCACATTAGGGGATCTGAGTGAGACCCAGCAGTTTTCAGTAGGTAACGCTGCAGAGCTGAGTTCCAAAAACTGATTCAAATAAAAGAGAAGATGGAAACTCAATTTTCTGAAAGTCATTCCAAGCTATTCAGGGTGAACCTCTATCAGCTCCCACATTGCAGAGAGTTTGCCTTTCACAGTGCTGAATTCTTGTCATGACCTAAGCACAGCTGCTTGCTCAACGTTACTCTCAGACTAAAGCCAAAACACAGCACTGCATCAACTACTAGGAAGAAAATTACCTCTATCCCATATCCCATCACTTCATAGTTGTTTGGGGCATTTTTCTAGAGCGCACTTAACTCAGTACATATTGTAGCTGCTACTTGATTATTAAATTACAGAATTGACGTAATGAATTCCTTCACATTTAGGATATTGACCCATCTTAAGTAGGGAGAAGCATCTCATATGGTGCCAGATAGATACCCATCAGGGACCAGATGCTCTCAGTTCTGTGCTCCAGGGTGCTTCGTAATGTGCCTGTCCAGAGGAGGCCAGAAAAGCTGTGCCTCACTTCTCTGCATGGATTGGAAAGGGGCTTTATCATGGGATCATAGAATAGTTTGGGTTGGAAGGGGCCTTTAAAGATCATCTAGTCCAACTGCCCTGCAATAAGCAGGGTCATTTTCAACACAATCAAGTTGCCCAGAACCACATCCAGCCTGGCCTTAAATGTCTCCAGGGACAGGGCATCCACCACCTCTCTGGGCAACCTGTGCCAGTATTTTACCCCCCTTATTGTAAAAGATTTCTTCCTCACATCCGCCCTGAAATGAGATTAAGTGACATTGATCTCACCATAGGCATTTTTGTGTCTCTAATTTGCTGGAAGATGCCAGCCTCTTGCCACTGTGGGAGATCACTGATGGCTCTACTGCACAGGGGGCTCAGGGGTGTTAATCTGAATTAACCTTTTAAGTGGACAAATTCAACTGCATTAGTCTCTGTGCAGAGACACATGCTCAGAATTACCGTGACAGTAATTTGATTTGATTTGCTGAAGTTTGGAAGTGAAATAAATTAAACTGAAATGAGGGACACTTCAGTGCCCTGGAGGTGATGGTCTGTTGTCTGTGGGGAGGAAAGGAAGAGGAGAAATGTGTTGATACCAGGCTTCCACTCTGCCAGTATCTTAGGGTTAATAAATACTCCAAAATAGCAGGGTATTTTTGTAGCACAAATAGACTTTGCAGAGAGATAATTGGAAATCCACAGTAGGACTTCTGCTATCCTCCAACAGCAGGATTTGGATTGGTATTAATTGACAGTAATAATTCAAATGGCTACCAAATGATTAAACATGGAAAACTTTGTTGTGTTTGAATAGTGTGGGGGGAAAAGCAAAACCAGGTCTACCTGGACCCTTCTCCAGCCATGCAATGCTGACAGGAGAGAGCTCCCTGGCTGAGGGCTTACGTGAGCCTGGGCACTTTCCTGCTCCCCAGGCAGGTGATTTATAGAAACCGCTGTGACTCAGACGTGTTTACACACTAGTGCTTCCTCAACCCCTGACAAGGCAAGTTGATTAGGGAGTTTAGGTAAGAGTAGCCAGAAGGTGTGGCTGGCTTTCATTATATACACATTGTTAGTTTGAACAGTGTCGTTATGCTTGCAAGGAAAGGTTTGAGTAATGTGCTGTAGTGCATGGAAATGCTGAGGAGAAGCACAGTCTGGGTAAAGCACATTGCTGGACAGAAATGGGAGAACAGGCAATGAGGAAAAGGGCTCCATTAGGGAAGAGGCAAAGCTCCAGAGGTTCTCATACACTTTAGAAGGAAAGGAGAAAGAAACACAAATGGAAAGGTTTAGTGTGAAAAATCACTTTGTGATTTCTTTACAAGGACAGGTTTTTTATGCATTGGTTGTGTCCGAGAGACCTTTTTGTGCAAAAAGTATCCATTATTTCTTCTTTTTGTGACAAGAAGTATTATGCCACTCCATAGACCTGGTTTTAATGTTCTGTGCAGTCTAATATTCTGTGCAGCTCTCCCAGAAGAAGACAGCAGAAACTGGCAGGGTACAGGGGAGAATGACTGAGGTGACTGAGGGCACGATGTAGCTTCCAGACAAATTACAGCTACAACAATTAGCACAGTGATGCTTGGAAAGGACGAATGGGTGGGATACATTAGGGCCATCAGAGGAATGGCAAAAACAAGCAGGAAACAATTCTCGCTGTTTCTCTCTGTAGAAGCACTTTGCATAAGAATCATAACTACAGTGTTGAAGAGATGAAGCAGTTCGGCTGCTGCTACTTAGCACAGGACCATGTAAAGTTGCTGTATCAGAACAAGCTCAGCGTAAAGCTGCTCTGTTCAGAGCAGAGTACAAGGTTCTCAAATACAGTAGGTTTTTAAAGCAAAGGTTTTTCAAATTCACCATTAATATTCACCATCTTCGGCTTCTCAAGCAGTTCAGACTTCTCAAAGGAAGTTGCTGGGTTTTCATTAATAAATTCAGTCCTGAAAAGATGTTTATTTATGTAAAAGGATTGGAACAGACATTATGCACACCTACTATGAACAACATTTTCCATGCACTGAAATGGAAGAAGACTTCTCATGTAAATTAACTATGAACTGACATCAAAATTTGATGGCCCCTTTCTCTCTGCTTTCTGAACAGGAACCCCCCAAGGCACAGAGATGGCATGATGCCTATCTGAAGTTGTTGTGCATTCTGAAGCATATCAGGGAGGCTGCAGCCTGAATAAAGCACAAGCCTGGGCATGAGTTCTCCCGCAGGTCCAAGTCTTCCAGAGAAAGGGAAGTAAGGAGCCATCCTGTTTCTCTTCTCTGAATTAGTTAGTAGAGATAGCAGCAGCAGATACAGCAAGAGGAATATCTGCTGGGGTATGATGGCAGAGCATACTCCTCAGAAACTCTGCAAGAGGAACAAGCTCCCCAAGAGTTGGATTTATTTTTTCTTGGTCTGTAGCAGCTGAAATGGGAGGGGAGAGAAGGAAGAGCAAAGCACTTCAGCCCAGCACCTCTTCTAACTCCAGCTGCCCACAGACTAAATGTTCACATGTGAATTAATCATCTGGAGCCTCTTGGTCAGTGGAGGTGAAGAAGCACTTTGAGGGCTTGGCTGACCTAGCACACTTCTAGAGAACTTATGCAGGTGTGGGCATGCCAGGGGAACCCCCTGAGCTCTTACAGCAGGTTTGGGTTCAACATTTGCAGCCATGGCCCAGGAAAGAAGGTGTAATAAAAGACCCCATTAGTCCTTCCTAGTTTTGTGGTATTAAGATTACACTTACTGGCACAGTAAGAACACGTATCTAGTAACTAACGCTGTGAAGGAAGTTACTCCTGTTGATGTACTCCCATCAGCAAGACCACTATAGTCTTGCTACAAATGCAGTTTCCCCATACTTCATTAGCTGACACCACATAAGAGCTCTGCAATGATTGCAGATGGCATCAAGTAGAAAGGACATCATGTAAATATGCACCAGACTGACCTGTCCTGCGTGTGATCACTGACGCCTATCTGTCTGCCTCACAGGCAAAGAGGTTCCTTCACCTAGTAGCCTCAAATGTAGTTTACAAAGGGTTGTACCTGGAGCCCCCACTGCTGTCACATGAGCCCTTCCCAATGGTTTGAAGGCATCCTACAAAGAGATGTCTCTGCTTCACGTGCATCCCTTTCTCACTCTCACTTACAGTATGGAGAGACTGGAACTTACATGGCCAGATTTCTCCCATGTGAATCAATCAGATTTCTTCTCCTCATTTGCATTCTTACAGCTTCCTATGCAGCTCAGACATAGATGTTTTGGTTTCCTTCTGTGATAAAATTCTGTATAAACCATTCAGACAGTTGTGTTTGCAAAACTGTAGTTAAAACCATGACAAAGTCATGTGTTAAAAACATAACTGTGTGTTAAAAACTTGACTGTGTTGTGTTAGGAAAGGGAAAGGCAGGTTTTTTATCAACTGCGCTTCTTGGTATCCCATATAGATATGCTCTGCTGGTTTATTTAATTCACAACAGGTTTATTCATTTCAGTTGAACCTGAAATCCTGTGGGTGACATTTTTATGCTCGTGTGTCAGTAGATGCCTATTTTGCTTTTTTTTTACTCAAACAGAAACAAGCTTATATAGAATTTTCCCAGCAGTGTCCGTGATACAAATCCCACCTCCAGGCAAGCTTCCAAGCCTCAGCTGCTTCATCATATGGACGAAGGAGTGTTTTGTGCTTTAAAACCTCACACAGCATTGCCCACAGTAATCTTTCATTCTCCTTTCCAAAATTCATATTATTACCTTCCTCTGTTGCCCCTGAACCTAATTATCTACAAACAAGTTGCTTTAAAGGTAACATTGCCCGTAGGATCATTTGTATACCTTCTTCCCTTCTGCATGACCAAGTAGTTACTGTATCTCTAACATCATATGCTTCTCCATTTGTTTGGATCTTATTCCATAGTTCAGGCTTGATGAGGCAAAGACACTATACTTCTGAAATGCTTTTGATTTTGGTGTGAGTCAGACTGAGTCCCTGATTATGCACAATGATTCTTCTATTTCTTCCTAATTTCTACTTAATTCCTTCTCTAAGTCCCTGTGAAAGTATCACTTCTCCTTCTCAAGTTAGATTGCCATTAATTCTGATTTCCCAGCCTCACCTTTGTTTTCTATATGCATAGTTATGGAGAATATTTAGTGTCAGTGCCTTGCACAGCTTTTCCATTACTGTTCCAGCCTCAGCTTTGTGAGCATTGCTGGTTATTCATTTTTATCAATTTATGGACACCTGCCCACAAATTTCCATGGGACTTCTAAGCACAGCCGCTGCTAATGGATTTGGAATTGCTTTGTGTATTTTATCTGCCCTGCTTTGCCTTCATAACACCTGTGGGATAATTTGTAGAGCAGTTTTTATATTGCCTTCTTACTTAATTTTCTTCTGTGATGTCTCAAACCAGAATGAGACCAGAATGGTGATGTCTTCATATGGCTCAGCTTCAAAGCTTCATGCAGGTCTTAAACAGGAGATTACAGCAGAAATAGGTAGCAAGCTCCCTTCCTGATGCCCTAACGTCATTGCAGACCAGCTCCAGAAACCAAAATATGGCAAACGGCCACATGCAGACAGCCTCTTCAGCCTCCAGCATAGGTACTACAGTCCCCAAAATGCCCAGTTCCCCAAACCCTGTAATTCAGAGGCCCTAAAATAACTTCCAATATGGTTGATAGAGACTTCTCAAATGTGGTCCCATTTACCAATATGAGGTGCTACTCTCTTTTATAGGGAGGCAAAGACTCCCCCCTTGAACAGCTCTCTGTTCCTCATACTGACCGTGTGGGTCACCTGGGCTAGAAAACACCAACATTGCTTCTGAACTGGCAGATTGTGATTCAGCTGATTCAGGAGTGGATTCGCCACCAAACAAGCTTTCCAGATGATTGCAGTAACTCTGGGACATCGCAAACATCTTCACAAATAGCCACACTGGCACTTCCGAACATCTGATTACTTGGCCCTGATTTAGGCATCCCAGATGGTGTTCAGATCTCACTAGCTCTTGCAAACTACTCAGCCAGTACTAGCTTAATTCAGTTGAAGAAAACGATGGACAAATATTGCATTTTCTCATATCAGGGCAGCAAGTTGGACGGGGTTTCTCCTAGTGAGTAGGGTACAGGGTCACTGCTTTGACAGGATCAATGCCAAAAATTTTTCACAAGTATTTCCAGGATCAGGTTTATCTTTATTTTATCATGATTCTATCACTAAAGGTTTTGCAAGGTATCAGAGTCTCCTTTTCTGTCTTTTGTTGCCAGTGTTGTGTTTTGTTTTGTTTTTTAAATAGGCTGAGCTGTAGGAACAGTATCACCTGAGAATCTCAGCCTCTTCCTAAATATTCCAGTTCTAGTGTGGCTTTCTTGCAGAGAAAAATTCATCCACATGTGCAGCAAAACCACCTACAGGCTGAGAAATCAATTTGACACACTTTTTGCCAATTACTCAGGCATAGCGTGGAGAGGGGGAAGGAGATACAATGCAAACTCCTATCTACAGTTCTGCTGATGGCACTCAGTTTGTCCCCTTGCAATGGCTATTTTTCAGTTCTTGGCTTCGTTTTGGTAGTCAGGCCATTGGGATTGTTATGTGGTGCAGCTTCTGTAACATGGATCAAATGGTAGGCCAGGTACAAATATAAATTGGGAGCTTCTGCCAAGTAGGCTGGTGTGTCAACACCCCTGTACACGGTGCATTCACACCAGTTTGAGTCAACATCAAACAGGCAGCTGAATCGAGGAAGTATCTTGTTATTTCAGTGCTGCAGCCATGAGAATTTTCCTTGTGCTTGTGGCAAATGTGTACTTAAAACAGTCATTATTGCAGGTGCAGCCTCAGATTAGAATGTGCAAAGCCAGGAGGGTGGTTTCTCTGGCTCATGGGGACTCATCTCCCTTTTCAGGACAAGGAGATGGCAAGATAGCAAACATCATCCAACAGAGTCACCTTTGTGGATGTGACCAGCCTTGCCCCATGGCTCCCTTGCTTCCCCTGGCTTGCACTTCACATCTTTTACCCTGGTCACTCAAGTCTCTTCCTTAGAAAGATGCTGATGCTGTTGCCCAAACACAAATATTTTACATCTCCCTGAATGGCCTTGGCAACTGCTAAGTGCTGATGATGAGTGTCTCTGTTTTAGCAAGAGTGATTACTCCTTAAGGATCTCACTAAAATTCCGGTGCCACTGTCTTAGGACTCGTTCATAACTATGCAGAGGGATAGTTCCTGCCCCAAAAAGCTTAAAAACCTGAAAAAAGCAACTGGGAAACCAGGTCATGCTTCAGTAAAAGTGCACTGTCTTATAAATAGACCCTGTGGCATGGCCTTTTCTTCACTGGTTTCACTTTTCACATCACTCCGGTATAAAACTGAACCCAGGCTGGTCTTCATGAATGGTGGGACAATGGTGGGACACAGGCTGCCCCTTTGCTTTGCAGTACCCATAACCTGATCCTCATCAACCAGACCCCTAATAGGAATAATTATAATAACCACAATCCTGTTCATTCATACACTGCACCATTTCGTTCTCTCATTTTGTGGTGGGGATCTTTAATCACCTACATAGAGCTGCCTGAAATGCTGATCCAGGCTCTCTTTGTGGCAGCGTCTTTTCCCTACTGAGAGTTTAAAAAATAGACAAGAGCATTTTGGGCCCAGGCTTTAATCTAGTTTTAAACCCAAACCAAGGGCTGAAGGGAGGTATATGGCACACACTACTCCATCCCTCTCCAAACACCAAGTGTGCAGTCTGGTTGCAGGATGAACTGGTTTCACAGTGCGAGTTTGACATCTTCATTCTGATCATTGCCTCAAACTATACTAAAAATACAGTAACCATGAAAGGCAAAGGTAAAAGGAGATATTTCTTTTTATACAAGCCACTTCTATGCTCCTTTTATAATACTCTGTAAAATACTAAAGCCAACAGTCCACTGAGTACTGTCTGGACTGCCAGAGACAGGAAAACGTAGCTGCTGCCTCAAAGCACCCACTATCCAGCCAAGGAAAAAGCATATGAGAGATGAAGCATCACCCTAAGTTCCCTGTGATTTGACTCATTGTTTATTAGGGTTTGATTTATAAATGGGAGGAAATATGCCTCCATTAAACTGTCTTTCCATACCGAACACATGCTGCACAAATCATAGCCCTTGTTAAACAAGGAGCAACAGAAAAAGCTGCATTGCTTCAAGTCAGTTATTCAGCACAAAATGAAGTTTGTGATAATATTTGCTATTCTGAACTGCTGTAAGTCACAGTGGAGATGTCTGGTTATTGAACACACCAACACTGCTGGGATCCACACAGAAACGACCCACCTCCTCACAGCATCAGCCCAGGTTAGTGAAGCACAGAAGCCAAATACTTGTCTTCCTGGTTGGAAGCACATTTGTTGGCCTGTGAAGGAATTGCTTTACTTTTAGCAGCAGAATTTCACTGCACTGGAGATGTGAAAGCCAGATAAAATGGGCATCCTGGAACACAGATAAAAAAGAGAGAAAGGACAGAAGTTTTCTGACAGTTTTCTCAATAAACGTGACTTTAAATATTTTTTTCAAGACATTGAATTTAGTTTTGTGAAAGGGACCATGTAGGCTCTAGCCACACTTTTCAACTTGAACTTAGATATTAATAAAAGGATGCCAACACAAATTGAGATATGCTGAAATTTCATTAGTACAAACCAAATCCAAGCAGCACTATGATAACCACTGACACTGGAAGTACAACTGTCAGTCACCTGTGATATAACTCATATATATCAGCATTTGAGCACCTACAGCCATGGCTTTTTCCAAAATTAAATTGGATCGAGGAAAATAACTTCAGATGGAACAGAAGAAAACCCGGGATCTGCAAGATTCCTCTCGAAACAGCCACTTGCAGGAATTTGTGTGTGCAAAGACGAGCAACTGCATGAAGGAATCATAGATTTGCAGACCTTGGTGTTTGTAGGAGTCTCTGCAAGAAAGTCTGCAGGGAAAACGTTAGGCTTTATTTTAACACCTCTGCATTCTCCACAGCTAACATGTTTTATGAAAGATTTAACAAAGCTCATTTAACTGTCATTATGTTTTCGCACAAACACAGAACAGAATTGAAGGGAAGAAAGCTTGATGCTGTTTAGCAAAGGATAACTGACATCCTTTGTCACTTAATTGCTTTCATTCTGAGTGAAGAATCATTTGCAAGCAGAGCCCGGGGCCTGCCTGCTCTCTCCCTTTCTCCCCACAAGCTGCAGCAGCAGAACTCTCATCCCCTTTTTAAGAGACCCATTTCCAGCACAGCTGGAAGCTCAGCTGCAGCATCAGGAACACACACAAAGCTCTAACCATGTGCTGCAAACAATATCATACCTTGGAGCATAACATACATATTCAGGAGTCAATTATTCACTTATCAAGGGCTGGATAAAGCCTGTTACTCATCTGGTTTTACTTCCAAAACCTCTAGGCATTTCTCCTAAAGTGCCTATAGAGCAATTGAAGTTTTCCATGATAAAGCTGTGACACTCAACACCCACTAAGGTATTTCCATAAAAATGTGGGAAATGCCAGGTCAAGTAATTGTCTCATAGAAACCCAATGGGGAGGCGACTCTTCTGCCTCCTGTCTGGGTGCACTAACCATGGCACTATGAGTTTAGGGAAATATGAAATGAGAAGGGAAACACGAGTCTCTCCTGAACTTGCTCTTCTGCTCTATATAAATAACAGTATATTCATAGGGCAACCAGGAAAGGGCTCCCTGAACCAGTGCAGCCACAGGCTCACTGCCCTCAGCTGGGCTGGGTCTGGGGCTAGCAAACAAATGTGTTATCCAAATAGAACAAACCAGAACATAACAAGATCTCGGATCTCTGCCATCCCCATCTCTCAGGTGCTAGGCTGTTATGGCTGGGGCAGCCTGGGAAGACAGGATGCCAGCAGAGCACGTGGACAGGCAGTGAGGTGCTGAATGCAGAGCAAATGCACCCCAGAAGACTTTGATGGGTGGTGTCAGTGTTTCCTATTTTACTTTTAGGCCAGCTACTTCCAAAAGCAGTTTACTTGCAAGAAAGGTACAACCATCTTTATTCTTTTGTGATGACAATTCCCAGGTTGCTGGAGCTTTCCCTTTGCACTTTATTCCCTCTTGGGCTGGTTTCTAAGGGCACCTTCACTAGCACATTTATTTAGCTGCAGGCTGTTCCCATAAAGCAAATCCATGGCATGAGACACCTTGAACCACCTGCCCATGTCTCTTCTTGCAGGCTTCTCTACCTCCAAACCGCAGCCCTGATTTCCTTGGCAGAACAGAGATGACATGTCTGGTTGAAGACTAGTGTTACCTCGTCTCTTGTGGGTTTTAAAGGCTCCAATGGATTTATGATACTGAGATAAATTCAGCCTTGAATCTTGCCAGCAGTAACTTGAATAACTCAGGACTGCAAGGGTCCCTATAGGCAAAGGTCAGAGCAGCTGAAGCTAGACCTTGTATTACTGTCCCGTTATACTGCAATGACTGCAGCAATGAGTTCAATAACATTCATAGGTTTTCATACCCTGATTCAAGTACACAGCAGAAATAAAATCCCTGTTTTGGCTGACAGTGGGATAAAACTGTACTGCAACCAGCACTAGGACAGGCATGTGGGTTCCCCCTGCTCCATCATCATCTTTGGAAACAACCAACCATTTTGTCCTCTAACTTGCAATGACAAATCTCTAGCGTCAAGAACAGCAGAGCAGGGCACATTCCTAACAACATCCATTTAACCAAATATTTGACAGAAAGGCAGGCCACAGTGTATTCTGTGTTTCTATTTAGAAATACACTTACTCTCTGCCAAAGAGTCATTTCAAACTATGCTATGCAAACAAGCCTGTATTTGGAACTACCAGACTCAAGAATTTGCAAGGTATTTTTGGAAGTAATCTGGTGCATTGAAAGACAGACATTTTGCCTCTTTTATTGTTACAGATCACATTACCTGATTGCTCCTGGTGAACTTGCTGTTGTGGTTACTATACTGGCTTTGGAGTGTTTCAGCAATCTTGCATTCAGCACAATTAGAAAATAAACATTTCTTCACTTCAGTGTGATGATACAGAACTCTGCTCTTTTCCCCTAAAATAAAAGGAACTGTTTGACTACCACAATGACATACACCAAACTGATGTGATGGTGGAGCTGATGGATCAGACCTAGGAGGTTGGTAGAGACCGCTGTAATTAGTATATCGCTTCACTTCTGTCCTTCTGTTTTCATCCAGGTCTTCACTCCTTAATATGAACTATCATAGTTCCAGGTATCAGCCAGATGACACATGGACACAGCACTGCTGCTCAGCAAGTCAAGAAAATTGAAGGTTAAAAGTCTTTCTGCCCTTTACATCTCTCCAACAGAAAAGCCTATAGACATAGATGGTTGCAATCTCGCTTTAGCACCGATCAGCTCCCACCAGCTCATCAAGGTTTGTGGCTGCTGCTCCATCAGGCACAGGCACCACAGGGCTGCCAGTGGGATGGGGCACAGCACCAGCCTCAGCTGGGCATCCCCCCCTGCAAGGATGTTTCCATGGTGGAGCTTCAACCACGGATGTTTGGATAAAAGACCTTATAGCTCTCAACAACTACCTGGAAGGAGGTTGTAGTGAGTTGAGTGTCAGAATCTTCTCCCAGGTAACAGGACAAAAGGAAATGGCCTCGAGTTGTGCCAGGGGAGGTTTAAATTAGATTATTAGGAAAACAATCGTCACTGAAAGGTTTGTCAAGCATTAGAACAGGCTGCTCAAGGAAGTGGTGGAGTCATCATCCGTGGAGGTATTTAGAAGACATGTAGATATGGCACTTAGGGACATGGTTTAACAGTGGACTTAGCAATGTTAAGGGTTGGACCTGATGATTTTAAGGTATTTTCCAACCTAAATAATTCTACAGTTCTAAGAGGAAATTTGCCCCACAAATTCAATGCAGCATCTCTTCCCTTAAAAAAGCAGCAACTTCTATAAGGTCCATGGAAGAACATGTGTTTGCGCCTCTAAACCTGTCAGGAGTCTCCCCAGGGGAGCAGCCAGCACTGATCTCCATCAGAAGCTGGGGAACACACTGCAGCCTCACAACTGTCTCATGGTGGGTCAGCAGTCAAAAGGAGAGGACCAGTTTGGTTCTGCTGCTGAAGAATGTAAACTTGATCAGTTTGAGATTTGATTAAATGCTTATTTTAGCATGATTTTTATTTATTTTTACTTTTCAAATTTAAATGCAGGCAAAATCTCTCATGATGGAATATATTTAGATTAAATCAGCAAATAATTCAGCAAAAAAGACTGTTTCATTTGCATTTTTACAACAGGTGAACTATTTGTCAAAAATGTGTCATTCAAATAGTGTCTCAACTCCGTTCTTCAGCTTTAACTGGCTTGTCTGCACCAGGAAGGAAATGGGGTGGCACTTCAGCCTCAATTGTTTAAAAACATTGTGATGATTCTTTCAGGGATGATCATAAACCATCACATACCCTGTAAATAACTACTTCACTATTAGTGAAGTTTTTTTCCTTTCTTATATAAAATTGCCTCAACAGTTCTCTCTAACTTTGTTTTATGCCCTGTGTTGATAAAGGTTAACTACATTTCTCTAGAAAATACCATTTATCTGTATTCTTTGGAGTGACAAAAACAAATTAAGGCTTGGTGCAGGCATGAATCTTGCTGCCATCCCGCTCCTTGCGCAGGACTGCAGAGGGGTGTGCAAATGTTTTAATCAAGCGAGGGTGAAATCTCCAGATAAATCTGAGCAGCAGAACAAGGGCAGTTCTTTTTCTGTGGCTGTCTGTGGCTCATCCCAAGGAAGAGCTGACAAAAGCAAAGCCCCTGTGCACACCTGCGAGAGGTATGCGGCACAGCAGAGGATTTGCACAGCACGGCCACCAAATCTCCTCCTCCGTAGCTGGCTATGCAGATATAAAAACTCTTCCAGTTTTTCAGTTGGAGATGACAGGCAGATGAAATTCTGCCTACTTCAGGATAAGTAAAATACGATCAAAGGAAGACCTTCAAGTGATTTTTGTTTCCAAAGAAGGTCTCGCAGCACCCTGAAATGAAGCATCTGACACTCCTAGGCACTGTCTCGACCGTATTTCTCTTACAAAACCTTTTCAGCTGTAATTTCCATAGCAAGGAATTATGAAGGGAGGAAGAACAATTCAAACACAGACTAGAGAATGCACATACATAATGCTGTCTGATCCACAGCTTCTTTAAGTGAGTACAGTAAAAACATGCAAAGGGCATTTAACATGTAACACCAGCAAGAGGTCACACGCATCTCGGCCAATAAAACATTTGCGGGCTTTGCTCCAAAACCCACTAGAGAAGTTGGTTTCTCCTTGGCTTTCCCTAGGGCAGGCAGCAGCCCAGGCTCACTGCCGGTTACGCTGTGGTTTATGGCATACGCAGGCTAGAACTGAGCACATGGGAGGGATGCAAAACAGTGACTTATTTCCTATAGAGGAGCAGTTTCAGTCCCTGCCTGTACTGGGCAAATGAAAGAACAGCCCTATCCCCACTGGAAGCCTTGCCAGCTGCCATCTCCATCCCCTGCCAGACACCTATCATCCCCCAACACCTCGCTTCTGACTGCACATGGAATTTGGAATGCTGTGTGCTTTCCTCTATGGCCACAGCCACACTGGGCCTGATCTACCCTGTGTCAGACACCCAGCCCTGCACAGGGATGTTTTAGTCATCATTTCCCAGGGCTCATGTCCCAGTGGGTGAGCGCCCAGCACTGCCATAGCTCAGCCCATGCTGTGAGCTGGGCTTAGAAGAGCTGCCATCCCAGCTTGTCTTTCTCACGTCCTCGCTCAAGCCATGCTACAGTTCAGAAAACCTCCATGCTGAAAATGGCCTTTCTCACTTCAGCACTCAGTGGAACCAAATAGATGAGTATCACTACTGCAAACAGACTTTCTACTGCAACCCCAGTTCCCAAACACATTTCTAGGTTTTCAGCACTATCTGCTTCAACCACGTAAGAAAGCTGATGACATGGTTTGCAATTGCAGCTCAATAAATTTCTAGAAACTTAAAAGTTTTGTGTTTAACTTAAAAACAATATTTGGATTCTTTTAATTGTTGTTCAAAATAAAAAAAAAAAAACAAAACACCAGAACAAAAAAGCCCTGCATTATTCTTAAAATTTTCAGCTTGGCTAGGTGCCTTTTTGGAAAAAGCAAGTGCCATGCTCAAATGATCTGTAAAACTAAGAACAGCTCCTCCAGAGTCTAATTCAGTGACTTTTCAATCTCTTCAGGGGGATAACTAAACCCATTCACAGAAATACCAGCACCCTGTACAGCTCTTGAATGCTTTGTAGAGAACTATGGCACCAGCATCAGAGCCAAAGGTAGTAGGCAGGGTTTAAACACTGTGGGGAAGATGGTCACTTAAATATCACTTTCTTTGCAGACAAACACTAAACCCTCTAATCCTTTCTGCATCATATTCTCAGAAGTGCAACTCCATCCACAAGCTGCTAATACAGGTAATACCAGCTAATATTCCTGTACATAAATGAACACACAAATCATACTAAATTCCTCTGTCTACAACAGTCTAAAAGGTTTTATAGATATAAAATATTATAGTATGATTATGCATCATGTATTTGAGTTTTTATTCCCATTAGTTTGCCATCAGAATAGTCTGATGAAAGTATCAGCTTGAGTCCAGGGAAGCCAGCTCACAAAATCACTCTGGGAAGTTGCTTACAGTAAAAAACAAGCAAATATTAGATATGACAGCAAAATGCCATAGAGCTCAGCTGAAGTCTGCAGGGACTATGGTAAACTTTCAAATTACCATGACAAAGTATTGTTCATGAACCTGGCATACTCAGTCCCCTATCCAGACAAGTGTTTCGGATCCACTTCATGCTTTGAGCACCCTGACTGCTGTTCAGTCCAGAGAAGTCCAGTTTTGGTACCTTCCTTGCTGCCTTCCTGAGTGCTTTCATCCAAATCCAAAAGCTCAGAGGGTATCTCCCTGACCTGCCGTTTTAAGCAGATCAAACACACATCTTTGCAACTCTCCACTTGTTTCTTCCTTCATTCTCATTAAAACACAGACATCTCAACTCTGCCATCCAGGAACCTCACAGGTCTGCCCTTCCTTACCACAATGTGGATGAGGTTAAATTTGCCACCTGATCCTTATCAAGTATATAGACAGAAAACAAACATGAATGTGAATCAGTTGCACAGAAAGAGTAACAAGATCCTACACCCTGTCCTTCTCTCAGAGGTTCCTGGCTCTGCTTCAAAAGCCAGAACTTGGCCAACCTGCAGCTAATGCTTCACCTAAGAGATAGTGACATATATGGCAGTGCTTATGAAATCAACAAGCTCATTACAACTGATGAATGTCATTTGTCTTACCAATATTTGCCAAAGGCTTAGTCCTATTATTGAGCTCTATAAACAGCAACATGGTATTCTGTGAGCAACATTTTAATCAAGTCTATTTGCTGAAGCATCTTTATCCAGTAAGGAGAACTCTGCCCGTTTAATTACATTAGTGTTCACTAGCAAAAGAACATCCACTTGAATAATACTTCTAATTTAAAAAAGCCCAGAACGAATCCACTGTCTTTTCCTGATGCTGCCTGTGACTCAAAGTCAGTAACAAGAGAAGTGCTGACACCTACAGGGCAAGAACATTTGCTTGTCTAGAAACCTCAATCTGGTAAATCCTACTACATCACTCACACTGTATGGTCCAGTCAAACAAGCATATGATTTCAGAGTATGACAGCTACTTGATCTGATTTGATTTACAAAGTTATTGCAGTAATACCTCATACTCGCTTCAAAACGTGTTTTGGTTTTCTACATCCAGTGAAAATACAATCCAGGCCAATTCATGTTGATTGCCTGAATTGTTCAGAGAGCTGGAAAAACAAGCCATAAGAATACTTTCCAGTCCTATTTCTATTCCTTGCTCACACTCTCAGCACCTCTACTTCTAACCTCTTTCCCAGGTTTTTTTGGGTAGGAATGGTCCTTGAGGATTTGCAACTAAGAGGTGTGTTTCCATTTATCTACCTTGTAAGAGTGAGCTCTAGGATGTAACAGGTCAGACAGTCACTTCCCCCCTTCTCCGAACACTTTTTCTTCACTATTATTCCTTCCCCCCTCTCATCATTAACTTCTTTTCATTTCCATTTCTGTTCCCCAGGTGAACATACATCTATCATAATGGCTCTAGCCCCACTCTTCTGCTGCCATCAAGTTCCCTTGTCACTGGTTCATTTGCTTCCCTGCAGCCGGAACCACACAAACACAATATACAAAAAGCTGGTCTAATGATGGTAGTTTGGTAGCGATGAATTAGAGTTTTACAAAAATGTGTGCTGGGTGGATGTTCTACTATTCCAGTGTTCTCCAATCCCACACCCTGAGTTTTGTCATGCATTGACCCTGCCCTACTTATAAATGAGTGCATAAAATCACTTCATGTATTTATATAACCAGAAACATAGAATAATTGAGGTTGAAAAGTACCTCAGATGGTCTGTAGTCCAACCTCCTGCTCAGAGCAAGGTCAGCCATGAAATCAAAACTGCTCAGGGCTTTATCCAGTCTGGTTTTTAAAACCCCAATGGATGGAGGCTGCACAGGTTCTCCCACAGTTCTGCTTGGACTTGGAACAATAGTTTTCTTTGAGTGGCTGGGAGGGTGAAGGGGAAAGCAAAGGGTGGAGAGGAGGAGCCTAGAGGTACCTGACATAGATTCATAATGTAGAGAGAGAACAAGTAAACAAATTAGGCCTCCATTAATTTGCAGGAATCCAACATCAGCATTCATTAAAGCTGTCATAAATTAATGCCTCCACCATCCTATTTGCATAGTGATACCGTCGATTCACTTGTGTGAAGCTGTGCAGAATCACCTAACAGTCAAGGATACAAGGAGTTACCTGGAGCCTTAAAGCATGTGCTACTGAAAACAGCAATTCAAGTCTACACCACCTGAGCACATCACGCAACATCATCCAGCTCCATGTGCAAGATGGAACCCTGAGCTGAGCCCCTCATTACAGCCCTGGATGCACTTTATGTTTCTGAGCTCAGCTCAATTTCAAAAGCCTGCCTGCTCCCAGCTCATCAGAAGGCCCATTTCCAAGAGGCATCTTGTACCAAGTAGTTCCTAAGCAAGTGATCTTGATTATCAAAGCCACCCAAAGCCCTCTTCAAGAAGCATTAAAAAAACCTTGGCTTTGCTCCAGGGGATGGGAGGGAATATCAGCTTTAAGTGCTGAACAATAAAACCAGACATATTTCCTCTGTGGTCCAGAAGGAGCCTTGTGTTCTATCACAGTGACAAAGCTAAAGGCATTAATGTAAGTTACAATACATTTTCTCAAGAAAGCTAGAATAAAGGAAGGTTTAGACACAAGTAGTAAGTGATCAGGTTTCTTTCATCATTTAAGTCTGTATTTCTTTTTTATATTGTAATGAGACACTCAGACTCTCCACAGTTATTTTGCTAAGATGACTCCTCAGCCTGGAGTGCTTTAAAGAAACCAACAATTAATAACTTTGGTCTCATTTCCTCCAAGTTCCTAGTCAAAAATGTCTTCTGTCAAAGAAAATAAGTAAGATATCACACAGGCAAGTGCTTTCTAATGTCCAGGAACACTTACAGGTTTAGACTGTGGCTGAAGGAGATACAGTGCACACCACCCTCTTGTACTTTTCCTCCTCCTCAGAGGTTAAAGCATAAAATAAGAGATTTCCATTGATAAAACTGCATTTCTGCAGAATTGCATGCATACAGGAAAGCTACTTTGATGACACTGGGAAGTCTTGAGCACTACAGTCACAGAGTAGTATTTAAAACCAGGCCCAAGAAGAAAACTGCTGCATGTGAAGGATTCTGCAATTGGTTTAACCTACACCACAGTTTATTTGTAAACATTTGTTACATGTGCCAATAATTTAATTGAACACAGACTTTGTACAGTTCAATGTATAATATTAACAGCGTCACACTGGAAGAGCACAACTCTGTTTAGTTCCAGTTGTACTTTAAAACCTTCAAAATACAAACCATTTGGAACACTGAACAAGGAAGCAAAGGAAAATGAGAAAATTGAGAGAAAAGAAAAAAGAACTGTGAAGCAATGTCATGATCAAAAAACCTGAAAACAAACATAACACTTTCTAGTTGGCTCCTGAACATCTTTAGCTATATCCATCTAGACTGAACACTACTTGGGTTGTGCCAGAGCACAAAGCCAACCTCTCTTCTGCAAGTTAAAAATCTCACTGAAGACAAATTTCAAACAGCTTTACAGTGTGTAATGCATGTGATTTTCATGACTGTCAATAAAACTATCTGAAGAAAAGAAATTGATTTAATTTGTCTTTATTTGCAATACAATATAAAATAGATTCTTTTGGTATGAAGATCTTTGAGATCTTACTTTTTACACCATATTTAAAACAAAAGTCACATACTTTGAGTAAAGCCTCTGGACCATCCCAAGCACTGGTACTGTAGTTGAGTTTCAGTTACTTTATGGACTTCTTTGGTTGCAATCTGTTCAGTAAACTTCAGATACGCAGACTTGAACAAGCTCCTAAACTAGTGTCAAAACACCTAAATTAGAGTGGCTTCAGTTCTAAGAAACTGTAATATATCTGGAATTCTCACTAGTAACTGTAAAATTATGGGTATTTAACAACTCTGAAGAGCAGGCTAGTTTTATTTAGAAACTTGACTTTATACTTTAGACAACCTAGTAACAAAGGGTATCCTTCACTTAGTAGCACTGAAGACTATGCAGTGAGAATGAGAAATTTTCATCTATTTTCAAACTTCCATACGAGTTGCACTGCCATCACTTTACATATCAGTATAGACAGTGCATGGCAAAATTCAATACAATACAGCAAACTAGCTCATCTACTGCAGCTCACTGTAGCACTTAAAGTAACATCTACAATACTTAAAAGTGTAAGACATCACCTACTGCTTAGTTCCTCTACAGTGCTTGGATATTGGCTTAATCTCCACATAACAATTCTCATGTTAAATGCTTCCTCTGGCATTTCTAGCAGATTGACATCCAATTCCTCTTTAATTTCTCTTGAAGAAAATAAGGCAACTTAGAAAAAACACTATGGAGAGTATGCACATCCAGTACAAAAGTCACTGTAGTGTAAATGATCGACTTTATATAGATAATCTAGCTCCGTAATATATGCAGAATACCAAGTTCAGCTGCTGTTGGTAAAATACAAAACCAAAACAGATGTATGAAAGCAGCACTGAGCAAACTGAAGTACTACAGATCCAGTTTCTTAAAGCCCAAGTCCTACACTTACACTTTAGGAATGTATATAAAGCAAAGGTAAAAAGGAAGAATGGGATTTTCACAGTTGTAACTGAAGTCACTGCATTATCCTGTGGTGGTATGTTTGTCCTTTTCAAACTTGTCATGTTTTTTCTTACAGCCACACAGAACAAGGCATAAACCAAAATGTTGCCATTTTTCTTCTTGCTCTTGTCCACCATCATCTATGCCACAGATTCTTGGTCCATTACGTCTTGTAGGCTTGTCATGACAGGATGGTTAAGTCTCATTTTTAATAATGACTATTTAAAACAAGGCAGTTCCAGTAAAGAGAGTTGGCAGAGTACTTTAGACAGCTGGGTTGAGAGTCTTAACATTTTACATCTCTTGTTCTCCTCGTGCTAAATGGGACAGACTTTTTTTAAGCTGGCAAAAAATTTTTTTAATGCCTAATATAAACAAAGTGAAATCATGCTACATAAAATCACCCCCTACAAATAGAGCCAGAACATGATTTTAAATGAAACAGCTCACCGTTAATGTTTGACAGCAGCAGCAGCTCATGGTTCAAGGAAAACAGATTCAGAGACATCTCTGCCTACACATTCTCTGCTGTCATCTTCCTTCGCTAATGACTATCAAGAGCTCTGTTCTTACAAACATTAATCAACAGGACAGATCTAGTTATCTACCTTAAACTCAACTTACAACATCGGTTTTCCCATAGAAATCATCACCAGCTTCAAGTAACAATAAGGGACTAACTCCTAGTGTGATCAAATCTCAAGACTCTCCTGGTTTTATACAAAGAACAAGATGAATCCCTCATCATGAAGAACCCCATGAACAGAGCCAACCACTTCAGCCCTCCCATAATTCTGTACCTCCATCAAATTTTGCCAGAGGTGAAAGTGCACCACTCGTCTTCAAAGTGGCCTTAAATCATCATCAGGCCTTCAAGTCTGCACTATCTCAGCCTCCTGCAAGCATCAAAACTCTTTGCATTGTACTGATCTGCCAAGGCCCCAGTGTTAAGATGAACTACAGAATTCAACAATTCTTAATGCCCCATATCACCATGATATTTTTGTTTTAAACAGTTGGTATCACTGAGCTTTCAGAGGAAGAGCCGAATCTCTTACCTTTATACAGAAAGATCTTCAGCAATACAGTACAAAACTAAACAGAATTTATGTCTGAGTAACGAACATAGAAAACTACTATTGCAATTTTGTGGTGACAGCATAGAAATTTAACAATCATCAGAAAGCCTAGAAAGGGCGTGTTTAGTTATAAAAGAAAGATTGTCTCAAGATAAAAATAGTGCTGACAGCTAAAAAGCTCTCTGTTGCAGCAAGATATGCAGTAATGAGTAACAAGTTCTAGACAGTTTAAGCACTTCCCCAATACTGCAACACAACACGTTTTTGTAACACTACTTTTACATGGGTTATGCTGCAGCAGCAGTACACTTCTTAGTGGTTGGCACTAGGAATTAACCATAAGAGAAGAAAGGCATTTAGTGATCGATGCATGAGAACCCCTACTTGACCTGTTCCTTAGGTGTGGTTGAAAAAAACCGAGGAAGGGGACCATCCGTTCCATTCGGATAATACGCCTTCTTTGAACACGAGATTCTTGGCAGGAAGTGGAACACCCATATCTGCAGAAAAAGGCTGCAAAAGAGAACTTGAAGAACCAGCGTCATGGAGCTGATCCAGTGCTGAAATACCTTCCTAAAAGCAAAAGGAAGAAAAAAAACTTGAAACAGTGCTTAAAAGCAAGACAAACAACAAAGGATTTAGCAGATAGAATACGACAGGCTGAACTAATTCACAAATACACCTAGTGTTTCTGAAGTGTGTTACTTTAATCCAATAAATACCCAATCATTATGGAAGCAAAAATGGAATAAACAAAGGGAAGCATGAAATAAGCACACAGCTGCCTCAGCTGCATCTGTGCATGCATTATCTGGCTTCCAAGAAACCTTCAGGGAAGCCCGAGGCTTAAAAGTACAGGAAAGACCTAGCAAAAAGAATGCAAAGCTATAAAATCTTCAGGACAACTATCGTCCTGCTGTTTATCCCATACTGTGCTAAGAGGTATACATGTATTTGGAGGCACTGACTTGATCATATTTGGAGTAGTTTTATCTCCCAGAAGTTTGGTTTTCTCAGTTTAAAAATCACTTTAGCACCTTCTTTTTTTTTTTCTTCTTATGATTATCAGCAATAGAAGTGTATCTCAGAGAGAACATCGGACAGATTAGAACAGGATGGTTTTAAGGCTTCAAACCTACCTGAAATCTTCAACATTCTCATAAGGAGATTCAGGATCAGCCCATTCATAACACTACCTGGTTAAGTAACCTGAAAGTTCCCTTCCTCATTGAAAACAGAGTTTTAGAGGAAAGTATCATAAGACATAAGCAGCTAAGCAGATTCCATGTTACATGTGGACATGCTTTGCTAGCCTAAACTTCCATGCAGAATTATAGCAGGCTGCAGACCTGGCATTTCTCCTTACTTGCTACACAAAACCACTCTGCTCTGCTCTTAAAATAGTCCTCTCAGAGTATGCAACTTTTCATATTTATACTCATTCAACACCAGGTTCTAGAGGATCTTTGGATAAATGCAAGAAGTAACTTGGAATGAAATACGCATTAATGGACTTTTTTTTTGAACAGAGTTGACTTGAGATACAGATAAAAATCTCAGAAGATTAGCTTGCACTAAGTCTCCCTAACATATCTAAGAAGCAACCAAGTAATCAGCTGAGTAGGCTGTGTTACAACAGGAGGAGTGAAGAACAATTGTGTTGTGTAAATCCCATAAAAAGCAATGAAAGTAATTCTACACAAAAAGCAACCACAGAAGAGACAAGTATTAAATAAGGCTAGAAAAAGAATAGGGAAGTACTCACTTTCTACTACCAGTAGCATTTGACATTGACAGTACTGTTATAGAGTTACCATTTAAAGAAAAAGCAAAACCAAACCATGCACGTTTCCATACACCCAAGAATGGCAAGTAGGAGGACAAAAAGGGATGACAGACTATACAGAACGATTTACATCTGGATTACTGCTCCTTACCTGGAATGAATGAACAAAATTAAGGACCTGAAGAGACAGCTTTCTACTGGAATGTAAGAGTTTTTGAAGGCTGTAAAAAACAAGAGAGAAGCTATGTCTGACATGCACAAATTTTTACTAGTACCACCATAGTAACTTGCTCAAGAGTAACTCTAATAGTACCTAATATCATGTGACAAAGCTAAAAGCTTCCCAGAGAAAGCTTGGTAATATTGTCATTACTGAAGAGGTGCTCAACTTATCTGCTCTAGAGTCTAGACAGCTAAATGCTTTTCCCCACCATTTACACCACACTAAAGTGAAACTATTGCAATTGGAAAATGTGATTTTACTAAGACATTAATATATTAGAATTTATCATGTCTTATGCTTATCTACAAAAGTATGGTAACACGACTTAAGCAGCAGATTAGCGACACACTTAAAAAGCAGGTCAACTACTATAATAAAATCTTTAAGGCATGTTTTCAAGCAACCTTATTTTTGTTCTCTAGAACCATGCCCTAGGGGAAGGAAAAAAAAAACCCACAACTCAAACAACAAATAAACCCCCAAATCCCATTGTTGGAAGAGTAAACTTTCATAAAGAAAAGCTACAGTAAATAGTAGAAGATAGCGTGACCATGAACCATGACTAAACTTGGCAAATAAGATACCAACAGTAAAGAAAATTTCCACAAGAGCTAAATGCATTTTACATCAAAGCATTGCCAGTAAGCTTCCCTCACACCCCCACCCCTGAACAGTTAGGAGGAAAAAGCAAGCCTGCACTAGGAAGGGGAGATGAGTAGGAAGGCACCCAAGTTTACTTTTATTTCCTCATCTTAGCTCAGTTCTGCTCTTAACACTCATTGAGCTGTAGGTGTCATTTCTTTGCACAACCTCTGGACATAACACATACAACCTGTTAAACCAATAGCTGATGAATTACAACTCACCTTTCCTTTCTACATAACCCATGAGTGGCAATTTTTCTGCAGACCTTCTGATTCAACTCAGAGCTGAAGAGAGGAATGCCAAAGCATAATTCCAGGGGAACCCATTCCAGTTCTGTTGTGGGTACTACAGGAAGTAAACCAAAAGACATTCAAAAGAAAAGACACAGGAAGAATACTGACCCCAAAATCAGTTAGATCAGGATCCACTAGACCATTCATTCTTTTTAAGACAGTACATTTACAACTGCTCAAAGATTTAAGGGAATATGAATTTTAAGGAGGAAGCACGGTTAGTGTTCCACTTGTCCCAGACAATAATCAAACCCTCTATGTTCAATCCATCTCAATGGACTGAAAATGTTTAGTACAAACCATCTGACATGTTTTTACCTTCAAGGCTTTGCTTGACTGCAGAATCCACTGGGGTTTCTTCTATTACCATCTCAAATGATTCTGTGCTCCCGTTTACATCAGATCCTGATGCTAGGTCAGCCTCTCCTAAAGGTAAAGTAATTCTTACATTAACATGGATATGAACCTGTTTAGTTACCACTGGGTGTAAGGAACATGACACAAGCTTTGCCTAAACACCATACAGCTATATAACTGGAGAAGGGGACATGGAAAAACATATGGCCTGACTCCTTTTAGGACTTGGTTACCTCAGGATCCCAAACATGCTTATGAATGATTAAGTTCTTGCACATTACAATGACACAATCTTGAAATTATTCTTTTTTAATTCTTTTGACTGTTCTAGTCCAATGATTTTTTTAGTCTGTATCTGCTATTTCCGAGCTAGTCACAAAGAATATGAAGTAAGCCTACTGCCAATAGATCTGCACTCAAAATGAGTTCTTGTGTTGGATAGTATTCGGTACAGTTCCAAATCAAGGAATTTAATCCTTTGCTAAAGTGACTGTAAGCAAAATTAAGGGAATACAGGCAAAAAAGACAATTATTGGTTACGAACCTCTTCCATCAGAAGCATCACTCAGCTTTCTGTTAGCATGCCGACTTGAAGGGTTCAGCATAGTGACATAGCCACAAAAGTGCTGCAGGTCTACCTTGTTTCTCAATATCTTCAAAGCCGTATGAATACCCATGTTCACACGAGAGAAGTCTAGTAGAAAACAACACATATTCCAGCTTACTTTATGAGAAACCTCCTCTTTCATACAGTTCATCTCTAGGCCAAGCTAAGTTTCTTATCTGGGTTTTTCTCTCTTGTAGCATTCCATCTTAGCGATCAAATTGGTAGGTCTGGGATAACAGATAAGTGATCACAGCCTTCCCACACCAAACACTCATCACTATTTTACAGTACAGTAAAAAAGCAAAGGAGAATGAAAAATACAAACAGAAGACTCTCTCTCTCACACACAGACACATACAAACAGCAGAGATGGCAAGGTTCAGCTAGGGAGCTCTTTCAGTGCCAGAGTTTTTCATGGCAAATTCAATACAAGATACATGTTCCACATAACTGAAATTCTGCAGAATTAAAACAGACTAGTAGAGGTTAACAAGGAGTTTCAACATGGAGTTGTTCGTACTAGAACTTACAGGTTCTGCCTTCAAGGTTTTTCACCTAGCATCAAGTTGGAAGAACACAGACATCCCAGAGAATGAATATAAAAATAACTCATTTTGAACCTAGTAAAAACTAACTTAGGAAGTTCGCTTTACTTCCAGTTGGCCCAGATTCTTCTATGTGATAGCTTCAGTAATTTTAGAGTTCGTATCTGGAACTGCATACTTTTAAGACAGCTCTCAGTTGGGAAGCCTATGGCCTCAGCTATGCAAATCTTGTGTTCTACTCACTAGTATTTCAGAGCATGTTAATGCCTGCCTTTCAGAATCATTTGAGCTAGGTAGACTTTGGAGAAATAGATTTTGCTAGCTAAGCTCTTCCCAGGGAAAACCATCCATAATAGTTCCTAGTGCTACTAATCAAGATTGTTTGTTCAATTTTGGTCTCATCAGTCTTACAGTTAAGAGATGCTAGAATCTTCCATATATTCTATTTATGAAGTTAATAAATATGCTAGTCAGTAAGTATGTACAAAGAAAGATTCAAAGGTGTTTGTGGAATTTACTTCTTTACATCTGTTCTAGGAAAGAAGAGAGGCCAGAAAACACATTCTAATTAAGACAGGTTAGACAGGAAAGAAAAGACCGTATCTCAAGCTCAGAACAGACTTGTCAACCATTTAAATGTTCTTTCAATTTTCTTATCTAACTTGACTTGCAAGTCCAAGGAAATCTGTATTACAAGGATTACTGCAACCTTCCAGCACAAGGTAATGTGCAAGAAAGTTAAATACGGTGGCATAGAGATCACATTAAAGACAGTCAGTTACCTCCCTGCTGCTCAGCTTCATCAAATGGGAAAGGTATGTGCATTGTTTCTCCCATTCCATGCATGCCATGCCCCTGAACATCAAGAAATTAAATTAGAAGCAGAAAGATATACTCATCAGCTCAGCTTAGTCCTACTTATGCTCCCTTTAAAGAGTAACATTGAACTTGATGAAGCAAATGAACAGATATATTTCTATATTAAAGTTCTGAACAGTTTACCCATTTCAGTTAGCTGAAATACATAATTAAATTAAACATAATGAAGTTAAACTTCAGTAAAGAGGTGCAATTTCTTTTCTCTAGTTACAAGTGGGTCTTTGAGAATATGTAATACTATGTTTGTTACAATATTAAACATTTATTTAAATGATTAATTCTGAGACTTCAGCTGAGACTTCAGAGAGAAGAAACCGAAGAAGAAGTCATTTTACTTCTTCGAAACAGACAAACTCAATCTATGGGGCATGTTTTGTTCATACTTTACCATAAGAATACTAAGCTCTCCGAAAAAGTGGTTCTTGAGTAACAGTTCATACTCCCAGCTACCTTCCACTACTGCTGTCGAAAAAGCTTGTGAGGTCTTCACTTTTATTCCAGTCTGCTATATTCCCACTCTTATAAATCCACACCTCATTTTTAGCTAGCAAAACTCAATTCTGTCTGCCTGTAACACACCAATACATACATAATATGCATTCGGTTCAAACCCCATGTCTTCACCACCACTGAATCATAGCAGCACTGGCTACAGAAGTTAAACATATTTTTCAGCTCTTGGCAAAAGTGTAGCTCTCCTACTGTTTATCTCCTACCACATAACAGCTTAACTCAAAAATATCATATATGTTTTCATCACTTATACAGAGCACATTGTACCTGAATTAGAACAGCAGAATGTGTTAAAGCATCATTCAACATTGTGAGCACGTTTGAAGTAGGAACCACCCCTGGGTCGTGGCCCCATGATGTTATTAGTAAGCGATCATAAGCCTAGAAGAGAGAAATTAAGAGTACTTAGAGCAGCAATGGAGTATCCAAGCACTACTAAGAAGTTAAGCATTAGCCTATTGTAATTAAGAAGTCACAAGAGGTAACTACAACTCCACAGCATTACACTTTGTACCAAGGATCACTCAAGTTCATATTCCTGGTAAAGACAGAAGTTTGCCAACCTCAAAGTTAAGATGCTATTTTGAACAGGAGACATCTGTTACTCATTCCGGTAGAGAGCTATTACAGCAGCCTCCTAGCAAACAGGAGATGAAAATAATCCCACAAATTGAAAAGCAAAATATAAGGTAGATAAAGTAACACTGTCTACAAAGAACAAAGATATATCAATCCCCAAAATACCTATCCAAGAGAGAAGGACAGGAAGACAAGAACACCGACTAGGAAGTAATTTCCTAGTTTCTCAGTTTTCAAGATTCAATTCTCCTGCATCTCCATAAGATTTCTAGAAACATCTTTGACAGTTCCTTAAGAAAATGACATTGAAAAACAGCAGAAGGAGGGAAGAATTCACATATGCACGCAGAGGAAAATAGCTCTAGTAAGTCTGTGACAGAGCAGAATGTGAGATCATATGCTACAAGAAAACCTGAGCTGTCAGCACACTGAGATTCCAGCAGTACCAAAGTTCTCCAAGGCTACCACACTAAATGATTTTTACAAATAAAACTGCACCATCCATACATTTACTGGTAGTTTAAGCTATTGACACACTAGGGTTTGCATCAAGCCCATCACCAATGGCCTTACGAAATGCCTACTGCTTAGAAGCCTTGATTCACTTAATCCTATGTTATCTTAAAGCAAATCTTATAGAAACAGAGGTATCTACAAAATGTTTGAAATTGGAAAGGGAATGGCCACGTGAAAGGTTTGAGGAATGGAAAATACATCTAAAATCCTAGAGCCAGAGATGACTGCTGAAGGTCTCCATACCATTTTAATGTATTTAGCTCCTCAAGTATTTACTCAGAATCATGAGATGAAAACTGTGGAGGCCTCTCTGCAACTATAGATTTGAACAATATTATTTTACCAATTCCATTGTAAGCACCAAGAACACTGCCAAGCATCCCCAGCCTTTCAAATCAAAGTCAATAGATACAATGATTTTTGGTTCAGGCAAGTTTGCAAGTTGCCATAGCCACTTCCACCTAGGTTTAACTAATGTACACAATACCTAGCAATACTCCTTTGTGGCAAATTTGTCCTTATTAGCATCTCAGACACAGAACAGGAGAAGGCAGCATCTGAAGTCTTTCAGGCATGAATTGATCACCTGCACTGATTAAATTCACAGTGACTGCAGCACCACATTTTACACTAAAATTGAAAGGGGTCAAATACACTGGAGTCACATTGTGACAAGGGAGCATTCCTTTTTCAAAACCTAGAAAGAACACAAACCAAAATACTACAAAGAACTTGCTTCTGGGAAAAGTACATAATCTACAATGAATTGTACCTCTGACTTCACTTGTTATCCCTAAATAGTGTACAGTGCATCTTTGAAACATTTGGAGAAGGGAGGGAGAATAAATCCACACATATACTACCTGAAAAATATCTGGAAGCTTCCGAAGACGTGTTCCTTTAGAGAGCAACAAAGAGGGTGGCCCTTGTCCAGTTATGTGGTAAATATACAGTTTGAACCAAACTGAACTAACTTCTGGTATTGCAGGTCCAATATGCTAAAGAGATTATTCAAGAAATTAGAAAGAACTTAATATTTGCAACTGTTACATGTACAGATATCATTTCAGAATCAACAGTTCTAAAGAAATATAACCCTAGTTTTGCAGCACAGGAGTTCAAATGCATTACTCTGCTACTGATGATATCCTAGGTAGTTAGCTGAGTATTGCAAGACTCCACAGAAAGGTGATAATAAGGTATTTTCGATGAATATAAATTCAAGAGCAAAATATCAGTCATTAACAATTTACTTTTAACAAGTCAATAAATTAAATGTAATCTACTAAGTAATCCCATTTTTCCTCACTAAACACTACTTTCCAATACAATTCTATAAGCCAATAACTGAGTCACTTTAAAAGGGATATCTGTTAAATACATCCAAAACAAAGCTATGAAGACAGTAAATTTCTAGATACTGGGGGGAAAAACCCCAGTATTTTTTCACCTGGGGTGTACAGCTGCTAATTGGTCGAATTTCATTGGTGAGTGGTGCCATGGAAACCAGCAGAGTATAATTTTTGTTGAGAACTCTGCTGCAGGTAGCTGGATCCAGGCCAAGCAAACTCTCACATCGTAAGAGGTCCAAGGGAAAACCTGTATGAAAATGCAAGATTCTTAAATCATCACTTGAAGTGGAATGTACAACCCAAACTGTGATTTCAGATTTTCCATTCTCCTCTAAAGCCATGAACACAGTATTTTCCACAAGTGAGTTTTAAATTATTTGAGTGAATTCTAATAAATCTGTACATTATTTTAGCAACTCAAGTCATACAGGATTGTCTGGCATAGAACTACAGCTTGCTCCTCACCAACGAACTGATGCCAGGAAATAAGTACAGAGATACTGAGGAAGCAGGGTAAGATTTGAAAAACAAAAGGAAACTATGCTCATTAGAAAACTACACTCCCTTCCATGACTTGAAAAATGTTTCTGTGACAGAACAACCCTGAATAAACAATGAATCCTTTATATAGCCTTTGGAAGCACATGATTTGAAAACAATCTCTAACCCAAGTTCAGCTTCTCTTGCCATCATTATGCTTCAGTCTGTTGGGTGACATGGATTAGTGCAAGGTGTCCCTGTCCACGGCAGGGGGGTTGGAACTAGATGATCTTAAGGTCGTTTCCAACCCTAATTATTCTATGATTCTACAATTTTATGTTAAGTCCAAGCTTTGGCAACCACAGCTCTCATTCAACAGGCAAACCCTGGAAGGCAGGTTCAAATATTGATGAAACAGTGATGTTTTGGCTCTAAAATATTCTTAAACTTTGCTTTCTGAATAGCAGCTTAATTGCTTTCTGAATTGCTTTCTGAAATAGCAGCTTTCTGATATGAATTGCTTCCTGAAATAGCAGCTTAATCAGAAAGCTGAGTTCATGGCAGATAAGCAAACTTAGAAGGATTTCCTCATGTGTCACAGTACCGTTATTTGGCTGATCAGGCTGTACAGCTTGTGCCACCAGGTCCTTATTATGCCTCAAAAACAGGATTGTGTTTCTCAGTGTTAGTGCATGGTCAAAGTACCGCTGCGCTTCCCCTTCTCCTGTGCTTTGAACCTAAACAAGAAATTAAATTAAATGCATAAAAATGGCAAGTTGTTTCCACAAGCATCAATTACACAAAAGGGAAGATTAACAAATGAGAATTTTAAAGCTTTGTAACTGAGTAACAACCCTGAAGCTTAAGGGCAAAGGTGATCTACAGCAATTATTAAATGAAAAATGAGTCTTGGCCATGTTAGTCAGTCAGTCAAAAAGTACACAAAGACAGTATCTATAAAATCAGAACTACAACTCTGAGTTTAGGTAAAAGGATTTAAATGTCCAGTCATCCCAACTGGTATAAAATGATACAGCAATTAACAGCAATCCTCCTACATAACTCTACAGTTGTCCTTCTGGAATAAACCTTAAAAGGTAGATAGATTAAACATTCCAGGATATAATGGCCAAATTTTCCTACAGAAATGATGTGCAGGTTTCAGAAATATTAACACCTTACTAGAAAGAAAGTGATTTCCACTGAACAAGCCCTAATACAGGTGTGTGTACAGGGACTTGGGCAAATGCAGGTTGCGAACTCAACTTTGCTCATCAGACCCACCATATTTATACACATGCATGAAGTGTGTCCCTGTAAAGTCACTAGAGGTATAAATTTTGTGAATCAGAAACATTTTATCTGAACTACTTAGGTTCAATATGATAAGATGCTTGTTCTTACCACTGAATTGCTAAGCAAGCAGGTTTAAACAATGAAAACACTGGGGTTTTTAAGGGCCCCTTAACACTTCAAGTTCTGAAAAGCATTTGGTCAAACATGTAACAGACTACCTTTTCCAGCTCCACCAAGAAGCTGTCAAGACTCTCATCTGACAGTTTCCCAACTTCAAACATAGTGACTGCATGACTTTTCAAGTTCTGGAACAACAAAACAAAACTGTCTTATTTCTTTGAGAATGGAATGGGCAAGTAGAAGTTTTATTACGCAAAAACATTTCTTAACAACAAACAATATGGAAGGTTTTTTAACAGCTGTATTATACTGAAGTTAAGGTATTTTAGAGCTCTATGTATCTACTCTTGGCATAATACATTGAAGAACTTTGACATACTGGTGAAAGATTTCCCATCATTAAAAAGGCAGTGAGAGTAGAATCAAACAGGAAGGCAATACGCTTTGTGTGTCCACTAGACAGGTTCAGGCTGCTCACGCTGGCTGTTTCAGCTATAGAGAACAAAAAGAAAATACATGATCACATTTGTTTTATTTTAAGCAAAATCATCAAGTTTAAGCAAAATCTATCTTAAAGAAACAAGGGGGAAAAGTTATTGCCACACTGAGTAGAACAGAATTCCCTTATCACTGCTAAACTACTGATTTACTTAATTCAGAAGTCGGTATCTTTGCATCAACTGATATCCATAATATAGATCAGCCTCATCTTCACAAAAAAAAGCTATTTGGCTTAAGGATTTTAAACATGTAGTAGACACCACCTCCCCCACTCTATATTCCATATGAAAAAAAAAGGTCTACACACTCTGTGTTTTACTTGTTTCTAGACCACTTTACAGCCTATGGCACTCTAAAAATCTCAGATAATCAATCCTAATATATTAAAATTTACTGTTAGTGCTAACCTGGATCATCTTGACTGTTGGTATCTGTATCTGTGGCTGATGACCCAGCTTCCTGTATAGGACTTCTGTTTTCCCCACTGTCCCATGAAAGCAGCATCTTTTGAGGGTCCAAAGTACTCCTATTAATGTGAATTAAAATCCACATCTATCGGTCACTGTAGCACCAGAGAAGTATCTTTGCCTTCCAGTGCTAATAGTCCATGCACAGGCATATCTGATCTATGCCTTTCAATACTTCTAAGCCCTAAACCAGTCAAGCTTGATGTCCCTCAGAGCCCTGCTTTAGCTTCAGCAGAAAAGTTTATCTGGGGGTTTGAAAATACCAGATTTTGAAAAAGAGAGATCTGAAAAATCCAAACACCATTGTTGAAGAAAAATCCAATGGGGGAAAAAAAAAAAAAAGAACCACCCTAATTCACTTTGATCTCACGGTCTGAATTAGCATTAAAGAAAACTCAGGCATAGCTGTCATTTTAAATGGCTTAATAGATATTAAGCTAGAAGTGCCTGACAATTCTTAATTAATGCAGCTTGGCACTTCAACTTGGAGAATCCTTTGTTGACTGGTATTAACACCACTTTCCCAGGATTTGATATAAGTAAGCATATATATGAGTGTCAGTGACAGAACTGCAATAGTACCTGACAGCAAGCAAGCGAACTTCACGTACACGTTCACTGACAGCAGTGCCAAGAGACATTGTCTCTGTGTTAGTACAGTAACAGCTGTTATTTCTGGCCCCAGGAGTCTAAAGCATACACTTGTCTGCTTGAAAAGTAAGCAATTAGGCATTTAAAGAGCAAAAAGCCAGCACTAAGTGACAGCCACAAAAAAAGCCCAATATCCCTTATCCTCAGATTAATAAAAAGAGGATCAAGTATTCTTGTCATTGTACACTTACTTCAGTCTGTTTACTGAAGGAACATTCTTCCATGATGGATGAAGATTATCCAGATTTATTACTTGGCCTTTTTTATGAGCAAAGCCCAACCGACAATACATGGAGACAGCATTCTGCAGAAACACACACACACATAATCAACAACTGCTGGATGAAACCAGGTTGCACGACACTGAACTTTCCATATTGTGTTCAACAGATGCATTATACACACATACCTTTACTAATGATAAATCAATCTCCAAGACGTTTGCAAGCTACAAAAGAAGAAAAGAAAGAAAGAAGAATTAACAAGAGTATTAACAATGCAGGGCAATTCACCACTTGTGGGCTTTGTCATCTGTTTGTTGGTTTTCTTTACTTCTAAACACAATCTACACCAGTAGGAGCAATTTTGGCTTCATTGAAAGCAGGGCAAAAAGGGATAAAGGCAGTCCTGGGGTAATGGTTGGACTTGATGATCTTAAAGGTCTTTTCCAACCTAGTTTATTCTATGATGCTATTCTATGACTGTCCCACTTGAAAACATGCAAAAGAAATATTGACGTTATTTTCCACTTTATGATTTCTAGGTGAATCATGTATATCAGAGGACAGTCAAAGAAGAAAAATCCAGGATATATTTAACGGCTATTTTTCAGGTGCTTATTCGCCAAGTTTTGAGAATAAGTACTTGCATGATTTTAGTACAAGAAATATGTTTGCAGAAGTACTTATGCAAAAGTCACATTCCTACTCTAAGCCATCACCCTGCATGTTTTCACTGCCAAAGAAAAAAATTATTTATCTCCTTTTATTGCACATTAGTAAAGCAGACTGTGTTCCAGTTCTAGGATGTAGAAAATATTCTACATTGGTCACCCCTGTGTGAATTCATTCCAGCTGATGAATTGATTCATTGAATTGAAGGCACCACTTCAAGCCTGAAGCACTGTAAGTTACATTCAAGATAAAAGAAATAGGTAGGATCTTAAGCCTGGCAACACCTCTAGATAAAATCACTTGATATTTATCCATCTCTCTGCCTTAAGTATTTTCAGCAATATGCTTTAAGCCCTTTCAAATATTCCTATCTCCCTGACACAGGGTTTTACTTACCTCTGCCACATTAGTGTGTTCATCTATTGAAACAAATATCTTGTACAGGAGCGTTTCAAAGTAGTCACCTTGCACTCTGTTCATCACAAAACCTTCAAGTGGTGGCACTAAGAAGAAAAATTACTTGCAAAGTTACAGTCTGGCAACTTTCCTTATTAAACTGAAACCACATAAAGCCAGAAAGTAAGTTTACGCTTACTTATATAGTTTTCATTGTACCCATAATTTTGAGGATTTACCAGTCGGGAAGAATAAAAGCCTGAAGACAGTATACATGGTGTTTAAAGTTCTCTCACTCCTTAAGTAATGGTTTCAATATGTTTTCTTAAAAAACTAGAGCCACTCGACCTTGCCTCATAGCCTTGCAGTCTCCAGCTCATCCACTACGGATCATTTCCAGTCATCCAGCCCATTAAATGATTTTGTAATGTGAATGGAGATTAAATCATGGCTCTGACTGAAGCGGGACATAAAATAAGCTACCCTTACCACACACTCCCGAGATGAGATTCCCGAAGCTGTTATCTAAGCAGTTAGTGTCTTGCATTTAGAGGACTTCCACTTGACTGATCTCCACTACAGCAATGACAAGTGCTTCCGCATGACCAGATTCTAAATGATTTATGCCTTTGCAGATTATACTGAATTCAGAACCCCCTGAGACCTAGCACAGCATAATGAGTTGTTCAAAAGCCACCCATATGCTGTGCTAGTTTAAGCTCCTACATAGTCCCCAGACACAGCACATGACTATAACTGAGGCGACAAGACCATGAAGGATGGGAACTGATATCTATAAAAACATTTCAACTGTCTAGAAAACAGGAGTCAAAACCCCATGTCCTTTTGATAAGGAAACTATGTTTTTCTATGCTATTTTTCCTTTTCATTACAGATGTATAGGAGGGTACTTATTAATTCATGCCATAACTCTAAAAGAATCTCATCTTACCTAAACGTATACAAAATAACCTAAGAATTCAAGTTGAAATAAATCCTATATACAATAAAAACAATGCTCTAATAGGGTTGAAAACATTTAGTCAGGAAAAAATTTCACAGCTCTAATGTTTTGTTTAAGCAAACTTATCTACACAGACAAGCAGCTTCCAAGACAAGAGAACTACAGGATAACTGAAATGAAACCAAGAAAACATCAGTATAATTCCATTAAATATTTATTTACCTGCTATGCAGCTGTCATCGGATATTGGTACATCAAGGTAAATAAATCCTTTGTTATACAAACCTTTACAAAAAACAAACAAACATTTTAGAAAAAAGCATTTTCCAGAGTACCAATGATACAAAGTAGACTTTCCCATCAGCCAATTCACAATTTGAAGTAATTTTTGCTAGCTGTCTCCAAGGTAGAGTATTACTTTGCAAAGCATGGATCAATAAACCACATCTAATATTAACCAGGTATCACCCTAAACCAGGGTTCTTTACTTGCAGTCTGATGCAGTATACTTGGAGCTCTACAAGTACTTCAGGACAGCACACTAGAATGACCACAGATCAAAGCAGCTATCTTTGAGAAAGATGAACACAGCTCTGACTAAATATTAAGTTTTCATCATCACCACTGTACTGTCAAGTGGGGTTTTTTATCTTTAATTAGTTTTGTCAGCTGGGGATGCTGGCTACATTTTGGTTCTTGCCTAACTTAGGCTGGAATTCACATACTTCATTGCACGGATACAAACTAAATCACATCAGTACTGATGGTCCTTGCATGTCCTTCCCTCACATCTTCACCAAAAGTCATGTTTATGTTACTGCAAAAATTAGTTCTGGGGCACTTCAGCACAAGGCATCAGCAAAGCTGCAGCAGATACAGATGAACTTTGCATACAGAAAGGACGATAATATGGCAGATTTTAAAATTACACTTTCCCCACGACATTGATTTGAGCATGAAGCATCACAACTGAGTTCTGCTGTGTACATAAGCCAGTGAGAAGCTTTTAAGAAAGCACAAAGCATTTCAGCATTGTTACCTTTAGAGCCTAAGGTTTGTAAAAGCTTTGCTTTAATAATAAACCAGAAAGCTAAATTACACAGTATAAAATAAGCCAAACTTGTCATCAGTGGTGCATTTGGTGTTACCCATGACCACTGCATCTACACCATGTTCATTACAGAAGGAAGTAAGCGCACCAAGAACCCTCAGGTGAAGTGCTATTAAATATCTGAAGTAGAATTGTCAGGAGGCTTCATATACACACAGCCCAGCTATAGCATGTGTGTATATATCTATAATTTATCTAGTTAAATTACTACCCCCCATCAAATCTTAAATAAAATACCTGCATTAACTTGGATTCATGCTGATACAGCTGCTGTTCAGCACAGACAGTGACACATACTCAGCTATGCAAACTGAGGTGTATCAACAAACCAGCTGTAATGGATCAGGATGACATTACACACCATCAGCATGCTGAGGGTGCTTTCCACTGTCTCTCCTTCAGATTCAGCTCTCATAGCTGATACATCCTTACTCACTGTACACAAAATGTATTGAGGGCATCACAGTTTGCGCTGAACAGTCCTCATTCCCCTTAGATCCCCCCCTACTGGCAGTCCTTTATATTAATAATCTGTACATTGCTTTTCCACCCATGAGTTAGTGTAGAAAGGTACATTAGATCCTTCTAAACCTACTAAATCTGAGCTGTAACCCTCTCCACAAGCAGCGCAAGGCCACGTATAGAGAAAACACTTCATGATCTTTCGGAATTTAAATTTTCTTAAGCCCTATACTATTTCAGATGCACTCCAGAGCTAGAATTTCACATACCTCCTCTTTTTTTGTTTTTGTTTTGTTCTACTTCAGTAACAAGCAGTGGAATTCTCCCTCAATTTGTCAGGCGAACTTAAGTGCGCAAGTTTGATTGTTTAAAGCAAGCCAAGCATTTACCAACTGACTTCTCAAGAAGTTTGCCAGTGAATTTGTACTCCCTTGCCTAATATGATTTGTCTGTATCTAATACTTGTTACATACTTGCTGAAACAGGGAGACATTTATACACCATTTTTCAGTAGCAGGTGCAGAAACAAGACAGCCTCTCAGATTTAAGCCCCATTTTTATGGTGTTCAAACAGTACAAAAATCACAAGTCTCCTTCTTTGAAAAGGAAGGAGTGAACTTTTACCACCCAGAATTACCAACTCTGACATTTTTAATTTAGTTTCTCTTGTCCTCATCTACACCCTTCTCCCTCACAATCTTTACTGATGGTTGCTAATGAAAGAATTTGTTGAATCAAACAATAACAGAGCAACAGCTGCTGATAGCTCATTGTTAAATTATTTACAAGATTTAGACTGCAGCCCACACAAGCTTTTATTTTCTTCTACCCCCTCTTATCTTCAGTTGTCTACATCCCCTTTTATTCCTAGTTTTCAGACACTATTTTCAGAATTTACTAAGCAAGATCTACAAACAGAAAAGGAACGCTCATTAAAAACTTACTGTGAACTACATTGAAGTCTAATGAACCAGCAAGCTGAGGACCTGAATCAATTATCTTATCAATAGCAGACTTCTCTGATGTAGTACAAATCTAAGCAAAAGAAATCAAGTTAGTCTTTGATAGAAACGTTGCGCAAGAAACATGAGTCTATGCAACTTACTTAATACAGCTCAAAAACAAAAATCCCAAACATTCCAGCCTCAGATCAGTCATAAGCAATATAAGAATATAGAAAGTAACCCATGTTCTTAATAAAAATATTTGCACTGAAGAGTTCACCACAGTTCCTGTTAAAAGTCTTAACATATTTTACTCGTCCCCATACAGAATTATACATACTCTAGGAACAGTACTTGATTGAACAGGTATTTGGCAAGTGAAGTCCACACTGTAATAGGTTTGCTCTTTAAAACTTCCAGACTGAGTCTTCAGCCACACAACTGACACGACTCTAGGAAAAGGTCCATTACACTACCAATGTGCTTCAGGGTAACTACTCTGGGTTGATGGGATGTCGGAATGTAAGTAGCCACTGCCTAAGATATTCCAAACAGTAGCCAAAAAAAATTTCCACCACTGCTTTAAATGTTCCAATCTAAACAAGACTTGCAGAGAAGGAATTAAATCCAGATCAAATGACTAACTAACCATAAAAAGAAGCTGTGAGAATGGAAGTCGAGTGAGGATGAAACATTAAGTCAGCTCACAAGTTTTTCACGTGCAAACAATGAAAAGAGAGACACAAGGAGCAGGCACAATGAAAATATATGAAGTGCACTAATTATACAGGATTCAGTCAAAACTGAGCTACTGGGGCTTAAATATTAATTTAAGAAAACATATTTTGTTGCTTGTTCCCAACAAAGCACATTATTATCACACCTATTAGTTACCACAGATTGGTTGACACAAAACCACCTCAGCACTGTACACAGTGCAGAAAGCACAAAGGATGGAAAGGCAGAATATGTCAACAAAGAAAACATCACAATTTCCATGAGCTCCAATCTCTGTTTCCATAAAAGAGTTGTTATAAATCTGCAACATAGTCTTTGTGTATCGTACACATAAGGAAGACCCTGTTTTCAGGGGTTATCAGTATTCAACCAAAATCAGAGATGCAATCCATACTAAAATACCTTGATGTCATCCTCAGTGATGTAGCCAGACTGCACGACCCACCACGCTTCTATAGTGATCTCCACGGGTTTCACAGGTAACAGATCATGAGCGGTTTTCCTTCTGAAAAATTTCTGCAGTGGTACAGTCCATTTGAGATAGTAATAAAGAGCTCTTCACATGTGCAGACAGACACCCACATTTATATAAGCTTATTTTTATAAACATCCTTTTTTAAGTACATTATATTCACAGACTGGACTCGCACAAACACTATTAGCGCTGTCATTTAGTCAAAATTTCCCTCCTCTCTCAGATCACAAGAAAGTGGGAAGGAAAAAAATTATCTACATCTGATAGTGTTAAGTCTTCCCATAAACCTATATTTTCAGCCGTATTGTATGTGTTACTAATTAAAAGCCAAGCTATTCAAACACATTAGGATCGAGTCCAAATTTTAACCGGTTATGACATTTTCTAATGTCAACAGGTCAGAAAGCACAGCAAACAAAGTATATAAATGAGGGATCTTAAAGAATTTCAATGATCTTAAAAAAAAAAAAAAAAACAAACCAAAACCTTAAGAACATATTTTATTTACTTCTAAGGACAAAGTACCACACATTCTCAGTAAGCATGGTGATAAAAAAATAAGAGTAAATGCCAGTCCAAGAAAGAAAGAAAACGGAGAATACTGTTTATTTATAGACCTAAACAGCTTCTCTTCCATTGTACAGCCATTACTTTTTGGTTCGCCCAACCAGCTTCGTATTTTTCACACTTTTGTTTGAAGGAGCACCATGAAGCTACTGAAAGAGCAAGAGCTTCCTGAAGGAGGAAACCGCTCTGAACTAAAGGGTTTATTTCTATCAGCAGTCGCTGCAGTGTTTTCTGCATGTGCTGTTCACATACACCAATCTTCAGACTCATTACTGTTGTCTTTAAGAAAAACACACATGCTACAAAAATTTAGAGAGGACTGTCCCAGAATAAACTCTGATCTCAACTGCACCCATAGACACATGGAGTATTTCTTCCACAACCAGTATCATTTACCATGTTTATAGTGACCAGGAGGTATTGCTTATCTGGTGCCATAGAGTAAATATAGCTCTGAAAATGTAAGCGTAAACAAACCAACCAGCCAATCCCCAAACAAACACATAGCACTGAACATCATTTTCTTTAGTATACTTTGACTTTGAATTAGAAAGCTCTTTTTTAACTTCAGGAAACACAATATAATTAATAACACACTATGCCACACTTAGCCACACTATTAAACTAAACAGGCCCATAAAATCATTCCATTCTTCATTTCTTATGAAATAACATGGGACGGGAGGGGGAAAGGGTGAAGGAAAGGAAGGGGAAATTAAAGACAAACTTACTTTTGAAGACCTACATTGGTTCATTAGATCTATATACTGGTTTCTTCCTATACCAAGAAGTCTTAAACCTGAAAAGTAAGGAAGGTTTTATTTCTTTTAAGACAGGTTTAAGATACATAAAATATTCTTTAAAGAATCAGACTACTTCTATAATAATATTTCTAATTACTTTTTCTTCACAAACTGAAAGGATAGTTATAGTAGCTCAATACAGTTCTAACTGAATTTGACAGAGAACCATGTGCATCTACAACAAGAATCCATCTACATTCACTTACTCTGTACAGATTAAAAAAAAAGATTTCTGTGATACAGTGACAGGGTAGAAGGGAATAATCCAACCCTTTTCTCTCCTATATTCACATCAACAGGTAATAACTATGCTTCAAATTAACAGGACTAAAGTTGCATGAGATTTTGATCAGTAAATTTTTCTTCCCCCTAACAAAGCTCATACCACACACTGGATTAGAGCTCTAAACTAAGAATGAGAGCACAAAAGACCACATAAACTTCTAAGGAAGATGATTAAGATACAGTTGAGTTAAACTCAATCAAAATTTAATACCATAATCTCTAGCTTTCAACCATTAAGGAACTATGAACAGATACTAGAAAACTACTCCTTAGTTTTAACCCATATTCTGTCTCAGTTTTAACTCCAACCTTCTAGTTTGACACTAGTTTTTATGATAAAATTATTAATAAAGATGATTAACTTAATTACACCACAGTTACTAACATACAGCTACTGCTAAAATAACAGAATTCTGGGTGGGAGGAGGGAGAAGACAACCACAAATGAACAAAAACCAGGGAAGCCTTTCTTCTCTTCATACTCCTGACTAACATCAGATTTCCAACAAGTTACGTGGCACTGAGAAAAAGTTTTTCCTTATCTGTTTCCCCAGTGTGAACATTATATAGAGGCAAATTAGGACAGTTGACTGACAATATCCTTTAAAAATACAAACAAATAAACAAAAAACCCAACAAAAGCACAAACAAAACTGTTTTCAGAAGCTGCACGCTACTCCTTATCTAACTGCACACTATCCTTACAGAGAACTTTTTAAATTCATACTAAAGGTGAGGAATTAAGTCTCTAGCTATAAATAACTTCTAAGAGACAGATTTGATTAACACCATCCCTAAGACAGCAGTTTGCATTTTGCTCTGTCAGACTTAGCAGCAGGCTACTGCTCTTACTCAGTTCTCCTCCACTAAGTTCAATGTTTTTTTCTTTCCTAATCTCCCTACCCCATACCCTCAAAACACAACAAAACATCTGGGACACCCAGGAGTGTCATAAAATACCAAATTCTCTTCTCTCTCTTTTCTGGTACATCATCCTTTAATCCTCACTGATGGTAATTCACAGGAGCATCAACAGCCTTTCAGTGGCTTGATAAAGCTTTCTGCCCAACATGTGCCAAAAAACACACTAGGGAAGAATCAGCAGCTCAGCTTGCTGACACACAACAGCCAAGTAAGACTTTACTCCCAGAAGTGCAAGCAAACAAGAATGCAATACAAGCAAGGCCAGAAGCTGCACAAGCTTTTGCCCGCTTGCACTCACAGTAGCCCAGTTCCAGCACTGACCATACGGATGGAACTCTGTATGGAGAGCACACACTCCTTAGTATCATTAGTTAAATGCTTCTACACCTTCATTCACATGCTTATGTTCAAGCAAACAGATGCCAACAAATCTGTTTTCAGAAGCTCCTTATTTCCACCTCATTGAAGCAGTAATGCAACTAGAGAATACTTACAATCAGCAGCAGTGAAGTTGGGTAATGAATCATAGCTTTTTTCACTGTTCATTATATCCTAAAAAAAAAAAAAAAAATCCAAGAAAAATTAGCTACAGCATCAAGAAAGTTATCATTTCAGACAAGCAGGTCCAGCAGTCTGCCTGCCTTTTAAGAACAAAATGAAATTACACCAAATCTATTAAAGTCAGTTACCTTATCAAACTTGCCAATTACTTGAGTAATCATTAACTTATTGTGTAAATGTCTCATAAAAAAATGAGACTTCTGTTTAATGCAAGCTTTTAAAAAAATGCTGATTGAAAGAATAAACATAATACTGCATCTGTCTTTACACAAAAAACAGCACATGGAATTGCTAACAGTAATAACAGAACAAACTAACAACTAACCCGTTATGCCTGCAATCACTATGCACAAGATATCAGAAGTGCTTTTTTGTATCCAGTGACAACAGAAGGTTGCCAGAGTGCTGACAGGAAACAGAACCATCTTTGTTCTCATAAAAAAAGGATGTGCTTCAAGCTTTTAAAAAAGCTTCTACTATGGTTAAGTGTTCTTTTTGAAAAAGGCCACAGAAGAAAATAACCATTCAAATGTGCTGGGTTTTAAAAATTATAATTCTCTTTGTTTCATTAAGCTGATAGAATAAGGTATTTCTTTTACAGTTTGAAGTGAAGAGTCACAAATCTCAAACACTGAAAGAGAAAGACAGGCCTCAGAGTGAGTCCCACCCTAGTTCCACGTGACAAAGTCCAGCTCTTGAAAGGCTCACGGGGGCAGAAGGGGAAAAAAACTGCAGTCACAAGCATTTCTCTAGAAACCTTCCTTACTCTGTCCTTACTTGTTAGCAGACCCTAACTATAACCAACCAAACTACATGACACTGCCTCATATGCATTACAGGGCCATTACCAACATCTCTAGGACAGAAAACAACATAGCTCTATGCTCACCTCCATTATGCCCGTGTAATAAGAAAATGGTGTTACCCTCAGACCTTTTACCATGATGTCAGACAAATGATAAGGGTACAACATGAGATGCTCTCGACTGTATTTTAACAGATCCTCATAATATTTGCGTTCATCTTTCTTGACATGCTTAACTACAAGGGGAGAAAAAGAGAGTGTTACACTGTCCTATGATGTTAAATCAAAAAAAAACCCAAAAAACAAACGAACAAAAATAGTGTTACAATGAGAGGACTACAAATAGTATAGAGGCAACTGACAGAAAGCTAAGAACAAAATAAAGGACTGGTATTCAGTATCCAAGGATTTCTACACACAAGTAGTCCCAGAGCCTTCCAGGATGACATTAGAACAGAGCAGATTTATCTTACAGGTTATCACGAAGCAGCCCATTGAGACACAACTCATGCAGGCTGTAGAAAACTACCTTTTAATTAGTGAAACTATTATCTATCTTTGAGAAGACAAAAGGACACAGTCAATAAAAACTGAACTGAAAATCTACAAACAACTCATAGCCAATAGCTCATGTGAGTCCGCATCTCATCTAGTGACAGGCTTTATTTTATTAGTCAAATCCTCTCTTAACATCTCTTAATTCCTTGGAAAAGGGCATCATAAGTACAACAGGACTTCAGTTCACCTGTCAACTCAGCATTACAGAGTGCTTTGCTAGAAAAGCTGCCAAATGGACTCAAAAGTCAAGACTCTTTTTGATGTTTTATTATTTAAAAGTATTTATTTTCAGGGAAGGATGAAGGAACTTTGATTAGGGCTAGTTCTTGCAGTTTGACAATAAAGACAGGCTTCCACACAGAAGAACTGAGCAGCAATTAGAAGTTACTTAGCTTCTTTACTCACCTAAGTTATTCCTGTATCGTAACTGATTGCGGATGCTGTAGAGTACAACCTGCCTTTCATATTCCCTCTGAGAGTTTCCAAGACCCTTGAAAACACACAGACCTTTTAGCTGACACACACAAAATCCCTTTTAGTTAAACCACTGCAGAGTGTCTTGAAAGCAAACATAAGCATGTCATTACTCAGAGAGTCCCCAAGTTCAGCAGTTATGGTATCTTTAGTCTCTGCGTAAGGTCAAAAGTATCTTTACACAGCTCTCTCTACACAGGATGCAGATTTAAGCAACAATCTTTAGATTTATTTTTTACTAGTACCATTCTAATAAAAAAAGGAAGCACCTAATTCTCAAATAAAAGGTTTAGAAAACATGAAGCATCAAGCATTTCACCAAGCATTCAGCATCTTGCAGCCTTGAAGAATTACCCAGAACTAGTGTAGCACAAACCAAGCTTGGTGAATGACAGGTAAAGCTGCTGTACCTAAGCACCTTACAATGCAAAAAATAAATAAGAAAACAGCTCAAGTTATAGCTTAATGCAAACAAGGCCATCAAGTGATCTTAGGTCACAAGATCAAGGCACAAGCATAGCACATTACTTGACTATCATGAAAGAAGATAAAAAGAGAACTTTGGCTCATACTTTGAATGGCTTATTTAAAAAACTGCCCCCTTAAAATTCTTCATATTACTTTTCTACTCTGCATCTGCAACAAGTGATCTGGTTGGGGTTTTTCCCCCTCCCCCCGCTCTCCTGGTTCCCTCATGATGCTTATATTAAAAAAGAACCTTTCATAAAAAGGTACTTTACTGCATACATGGGGCAAACAGGTTGTACACATACTGCAGAATCTGGTATCAGAAAAGAAATGCCCTGTATCACAGACAGGGTCTGACGGATTAAATATCCAAAGAGGAGTCCAAATATTTGCTTGAAGTATAAATATATTACAAACTATTCTAACACTAAATTAAACAGTATTCCAGAACTTACATTAAAGTAAATAAGACATTAAATACTAGTATATTTTCTATCCTCAATCACACCACCAACAGTATGGCACTCAGCTGGGCAGGCAAAGAGAAATCATCATTCATGTCCCTTTTACAACACCTGAAATCCCAGATTCAAGGAATTCAGCCACTCAGGGCCTGCAGTCACTACTCATCCTCTCAGTCCTTCCTTTGTGCACAAGCAGGAGTTGTTTAAGTGTCTGCCTTCATGCAGTGTAAGACTATGGAGATGTGCACCTCCTCTCAACTTGACAGAATACCTCCCCTCTGCTATCAGAGGCCCATCAAATCCAGCAAATCAAAATTTTATGAGGTTTCCTCTTCCTCAAGCCACTCACTGCAACAGTTCCCAAGCTACTGAAACAGAGCTGCACAGGCCAACACCGACACCTGCGCTGGGCCAGCTTTCACCACTCGCGTTGCTGAGGAGCACCCGCATCAGAGGGTCTTGGGTCTGCACATGCTGAGAGAACCCACCCCCCCATCTCCCTCTGCCCACAGAGCCCCCCGAACACAAGCGTTTATCCCCACATACACGCCCCGCACCACTTCCCTACCCCGTTCTCCCCACACACACACAGACATCTTCCCCCAGAGGGGCCGCGCACCCTCGTGTCCCCCC
>NW_009922194.1:54256-54573 GCF_000696875.1 Nestor notabilis | reverse complement strand
TCATAGCAGCCTTCCAGTATCTGAAGGGGCTGTTGTGGTTTAAGACGAGCTGGCAACTCGGAACCACGCAGCTGCTCGCTCACTCCCCCCCTTCCTCCCCCTGCTCCCCGAGGAGAATCCGAACAGTGGGATTGAGGCGCTCTCAGCAAGTTTGCCGACAACACCAAGCTGTGTGGTTCAGTCGTTATGCTGGAGGGAAGGGATGTCATCTAGTATGGTCTTCTGCTTTGAGCAATCTGCTGTGGAAGTAAAGGAGTGTTTGGACATTCCTTGTGGTCCAAGATAGTTTCAGGATGGCAGGATTCAGTTCCTGCTGC
>NW_009922194.1:51510-54242 GCF_000696875.1 Nestor notabilis | reverse complement strand
CAGCTACAGACCGAGGTGTCCCACAGCTTGGTGAGATGTTTGGTGTAAGCAATTATCATCTGGTCTTGCCTCTTGCCCTGCTGTTGCTAAATATATCCCTAATGGCTTTGGCTGTGCAGAGCTTTCTTGTGAGCAGTTTTACTTCCTCAAAATAAGGAGAAAGGGGGTAGAAATATATTTTGCAGTGGGATTTCTTCTTCCCCTACAGCGAAAGCTTGTGGGGAGGCAGTACCCCAGGGGAAGAGTACAGCTGAACCTGCTGACTGCAAAAGGCATTCTGGTTATTTTTACATCTTTTCATAGCATCCCCTTTGCTACGAAGGCTGTGCAGTGATGTGCCAGGCTGCATCTCTTGCATGCGTGCGATGGGGAAGGGAGGAGGAGCGAGTGGTGCTCATGTGCAAGGACTCTTCAGAAATGTAACAGAGCTCTTTGTGTTGTATAAATTATATAGGTATATGCTCTGAGCTGGGCAGCTTGGGAGGTTTTTCCAGATGGGACTGGGTCCTGCATACAACTATAGCTTGGGGGAAGAGGGCTTGTTTCTATTTTCTGTGCAGTGTGTGCAAGGCTTATGAGGAATCTGGTATTGTAAATGTCATTATGCAATGTCTCTGACTTGTTCAGGGTCTAGGGCGTTGCAGGAGCTTTGCAGCTTTGTGCTTTTGAATGTGTCAAATGAGTGCTATGAGAGAATCTCATTAGAGTGCGTTATTATTTGCTTCCTCATGATGTAGCGTGGTATAAATGTTACAACTACATGAATGTGTTGTTTTCTCCTGCATTGCTGGCTTTGGTAGGTAGGTCTTCTGTAATTATGTTTGAGACATGCTCCTTTATCACAGGGAAGTAGCTTTCATTTTGTGTGAATTGAATAAAAATGTGCAAAATGACATCATGCTGCTTAAGCAAATGGCAACAGCAAAAGTTGAACTAGTTCAGTGCGTTGGCTTTTTATAGCACATGAATGAAATTGCTCACTAGAGCAGCTGTGAGTTGAAGAGTTCTTAACCATACATATTTCAGGTAAATCAGTTCTGAAAAGTCCTTTTTTAAGTCTTCTGGGAGAGAGAGAGCAAGAAAAAAAGTCAAATCGAAGATTATTTTAAGGCACATTGTTTCTTGCTATGGAGTACAGTGCAGGGCTGTGAAGCTCGGGAGACTGAACGTTAAAATTACCATCCTCTTACATAAGCGCTAAATAAAGAATATAATCAAGACTTCACAGGAAAATAGTTCAGATCATCAGTTGGAGTACAAGAGTTACTTTGAACTTCCACAGACACTTGGGTGTCTAAACACAGCATGGTTGTCCTCTGTACATGTGCCCTGCTGCTACTAGGGCACCCATGATCCTTGCAGCAAACCCACCTCTTCCTCCTACCAGGCTCCTTCAGGAGGTCTTTAGTTGTTTCTGGTCAATAACTTGCCTTTGGATTTAAAGCAGTTATGCATGGGATGGTTGTGCGGGAAGCACAGGTGTACTTACCTAGGACAGGAAAGCTTTAATTCCCTTAGCCGTGCTCGTGTTGGCAGCATGTTTCTTTGGCCATAGGAGATACGAATCCATGGAAAGGCTTGAAGGTAGGATTGCAGGCTCTTAGGGATCAACGCTCTCAACCCTTCAAGGTCATCCTGAAGTCCAGGCTCTCAGACCTGGCTCTGTTGCAGAACCCAGATGAGCTCACCTAAAGGTGAGATTCTGCTTTGTCCTCCTACCCTGTGACTAGAGTGGGTTGGAGGATGATTGAACATGTAGTGTGGCTGATCATCATAGAATGGTTTGGGTTGGAAGAGAACATAAAGACCATCCAGTTCCAACCCCCTTCCACAGAGAGAGACACCTTCCACTAGACCAGGTTGCTCCAAGCCCTGTATCTACATTTATGCTCTTTCAGTTTAAAGCCATTACCCCTCGTTGTATCCCTCCATGCCCTTGTAAAAAGTGATGAGTTAGCATCATCTCTACCAGGGCTCTGCAGAAATGTGCTGAGGTTGAACAGCTTTGGATTGTTTATGGTTGTTGCTCATATGTCTTACAGGAAACATCACACCTGTACAAGGGGGTCTCTTCTATGCTGATGTGCAAATTGTAGAGCAGAAGTTGTGACTTAACTCTAAGCAAGGGCATGAGTGTGAGAATCGCCTCTTTAGGTCAGACTGTGTCCAGGGTCTTCTCACAGAAACTTGTGGCAGATGACTGCAGAGAGTAAGGTCTGTTCTGGAAATGGTGCTTCCCCCAGTGTGGCCTCCTGACTTCTGCCATCTCCTGAAGGATTCCCCGAAATAGAAATCGCGCACATGCCTGTATGTTTAAGAGCCTAAAATGAATTGTGGTCATTTGAATGAGACTGTGTTCTTCAGCAGATCTCCATATTCTGGTTAAAAAAGGGAAAAAAAAAAAGATTCCTGGACCTTAAGGTTGAAGCAACTTGTGAAATCCCCCGATTATTTCCTGAGTGACGTGGAGGCCTTTAAAGATGCATACCTGCTTCTAAGGGGTGATCCTACAATCAGAGACAGAAAGCCCCTATGAAGCAGAGCGATGTCTTGGAGTACATTTCTGTAGTTCTTTGTACATTTTTGTATGGCTTTAAACTGACAGAGTAGATTTAGATTAGATATAAGAAAGAAATTCTTCCCTGTGAGAGTGGTGAGGCCCTGGCACAGGTTGCCCAGAGAAGCTGTGGCTGGCCCCTCCCCAACAAGGTGTAAGACCAGCGTGGGCGGGG
>NW_009922194.1:19948-51479 GCF_000696875.1 Nestor notabilis | reverse complement strand
CTGTGAGAGTGGGAAGGCCCTGGACCAGGTTGCCCAGAGAAGCTTTGGCTGCCCCATCCCTGACAGTGTTCAAGGCCAGGTTGGACGGGGCTTGGAGCAACCTGGTCCAGTAGAAGATGTCCCTGCCCATGGCAGAAGGGTTGGAACTAGATGATCTATAAAATCACTTCCAACCCAAACCATTTTCTAATTCTATGATTTCTAGGTTTGGATTTGAATGATCCAAATGGTTGTTTCTCAGTCAGTTGCATTACACTTCTATCAAATGATGAAGGGATGGAGGAAGACTCCTAATAGCTCACAGGCTTTGTGTCTATATGTATGTCACACCTCCTAAACACAAGTTCTGAAGTTGTTGATAGCCTTTGCAAAGTGCCTTGGAGCCTGGGCAGGAAAAAAATGAGTAGTTATTGCTGGTGATAACTTCAAGGAATTTATTGAAAGGCTAACAGTATTTTTCCTCTTCTCCTCAAGACCTGCCAGCTCCAATTGGAAGGCTCAGGATGGGGGCGCAGATAGCATCTGAGCTTTCTGTTGCTCTTAAAGCAAATTTATGGTTCTTATGATAGTACAGAAGAGCTTGACAATGTGACTCTTACAGGTTTGAAAAGCAATAACTTTGAATTTACTTCTAAGAACTCTTGATGTGCTGGTTTTTCCAATGGGTTCAGTATTGTTCAGGAAGTGCAGTATATCACATGCCCCAGAACACTTCCACTCGGATTTAACAGAGGTGGTGAGAGCTTGAGGTCAAAAGAAATAGCTGGGAAAAAGCTGGAAATCAAAATGTCTGGAGGAGCAAGGAATACAATCCAGAGAAGAGTGTAGAAGCAGGCTCAGCAGAGACCCTGCTCTGGCTGAGTGTGATTGCTGGAATCCTCCTTGGGGGTAAATCGATTTCTGAAAGGACAATGCAGGTGAGGAAACGAGGCGAAGCTTCTGAAACACCAACAGCAGCAAAGTCAGGTGAGCCAGGGAGCTGACATTTGTGGCAAGCAAAATATGGGTCCCAAACAAAAGCAGGGTGTAAAAAGCCTTTGGTAGTGGGTGGACCAGAAAATCCACCATGCTGTACCTGGAGGAAATGCAGGAGAATGCACTTTTAGGGTATTGCATGCTTTTTCTTTAGTTTTCTTTTTTGTGTGGAAAGAATTGTGCAATGAGAGCTAAGAACGCTGGCAGCTTTGCGTGATTCCTCTCTAACTCTAGAACTGAAGAGCAGTTAGTCAATGTGAAAAGTAATTATGACATTAGAAGACCAGCAACAGAATTTGTTTTCCCACCTACAAACTTCCAAGGTTTTCCATAGTTGCTCTTCTCCTGAATATCACACTGTGGTGGGAGCTCTGATGCCATTTTTCAGCATCCTGTCTTCACTTCCTTGAATCATTGTTGTGGTTTTCTATAACTTTGATCAGGGTGTTCACTTGCCTCCTGGCATATGGAGTAACCAGAGACATTTTGATAATCATAAAGGGGGGAATTCTTGAAATAGAAGTGTTGACATCTGCTTCAGAAAATAACAAATGTTCAACCAAATAAACTCATTAAATACCCCTTAAGTGCCATGACAAAACTATAATTGCACATCTTGCCTGACATCCTGAGCTTGCATGCAAGGATCGCTAATTATTCTGCAGTTTTTGCTCTTACATACATGCCACAATAATGAATATTTATCAGAAGGTTCCCAGTGGTTTGTCTGTGAGGGGTTTGATCCTGACAGTCTCGCGCTACTGGTATGTGAAGCAAATGCCCATTGTACTTACGGAGATGCTGACAATCATTCCAGCACTGAAGTGGTGATGTTCTAGGATACCCATCCTTAAAGCTACTGGTTGAGATTGGGGTCCCAGCAGTTTTAACGATGTTTATATACCAACCTAAAGGCAGTCCTGATTTGTTTTATATACACATATATAATATATATATTGTGTAGCTTATGTACTACAAATACACAGTTCGTATACAAAAGGCATTTAACTGAAATATATAGAAGATTCAGAAAACTTTGCTGTGTTCATTTAGAGCTGGCCATCAGGGCAGAGTTCAGCTCTCATTTTATTTTACATGAATAATTTCTTCACATGAAAATAGCTCCTGGATAAAGGAGAATTGGGGAAATAATTTGGAGAACTGAAAGAGTTCCCTTCGGTTGGTATCTTATTAAAATGTTTTTGTTGTGTCTCAATATTTTATTTTTTTTTTTTATTTAATGAAGAGATTAAAGCAGAGTACAACAACATAAATATTTAGGGTCTGAATAAGAGGATCTAAAATGGTAATGTTTCAACAAAATAAAAAAGCTAGTGGTAGCAACAAATACTATTTCAGTTCAGCTTACCCTAAATCATTCCCTCCTCCCCCCTGTTTGGCAAGTGAACCAAGAAAATCAATATTTGCCCAGCTCTAGAACTGGGTCAAAAAGAGATTAAATTATTTCTCTGACATACAGTCAGTAGCAGCACTAGGAGCTGAATGCACATGCTGAGCCAACCCATCTCCTCCTGAGTAACTGTTGTTAGATGATTTTTTTTTTTTATATACCTAGAATTGAGGGCTGCAGTAATGGAAGGGTAGATTTTTATTTATTTTTCCCTTCACAGATAATTAAAAACTAAGGCTGGGCAAAGTATTAGATATGAGGAAGAAATTCTTCCCTGTGAGGGTGGTGAGGCACTGGCACAGGCTGCTCAGAGAAGCTGTGGCTGCCCCATCCCTGGCAGTGTTCAAGGCCAGGTTGGACACAGGGGCTTGGAGCAACCTGGTCTTGTGGAAGGTGCCTCTGCCTGTGACAGGGGGATTGGAACTGGATAATTTTTAAGGTCCCTTCCAACCCAAACCATTCTATGAGTCTGGGGTGTGTGGCTTCAGGTCAGAACAGGCAGGCCTGTCTGAGAGTGGTTGGTACTTAGCACCTATGCCTGAAGTAACACTACTGTGCATCCTTCACCGTTTATCTCCATAATCACATTTGTTCATTTCCATAGCTGTAACACTTCAAATGTAAGGCTATCTATGTAAATAACTTTAAGACTAATTGTCTGAGTAGTCCACATTCTAAATAAAGGTTTTTGCAGCCTGAAAATGTGCAACCCTGTATTTGGCTCTACGGGGAAAATGGCACTGAGGCACAGCGCTATTAAACAACTCATCGCCATTTAGAGCAGAAGTCTGCTTTGCATTGGGAGGTGCTGCTGTGTGCATGGGGCTTTGCATGGAGCAGGAGGTAGCAATTGAAAACTGAATATTCGCATGTAGGCAATGAACAGGGTGAAGGTTTGTCCACATTTCTGGTTTGGCATAACCATGGATTTGCTCAAAGTTTTCAGTTTCTTTCAGATAAGCAAAACAAATGGGGTTATCTGAAAAAATAGAAAGGTTTTATTAGGAGTTCTTCCTTGTTGAGAATTTATAGAAAGTTATGTATGTTGTGTGTTTTGGGTGGTGTTTTTGTTTGTGTTTGTGGGGTGGTTTTTTTGGATTTTGGGTTTTTCTTGGTTTTTTTTTTTTCCCCTCCAAATAATCATATATTTTCTTGGGTATTTTGTGTTTTGCATTGTGTGGCTATGGCTGACTTGTGACAATGGCAACGAAAAAAACCCCAACTTGCCATTCAGCTCTGTTGTGGGTAATGTAGATATATACATGTGCACCTGACATGTTGCATTCCCATCCTCTGTCAGTGACAGATGGGACATTGGCCAGCACTGCTTGGCCCTTGCACATCAGAACTAAACCCAGATATCTTTGATGTGAGCCCATGAACTTCTGAACAGTCACAGGTGCTGACTGGAATACTGCAAGAAATCCAGCTTTAAGCCTTCAATTGGGTCTGGTGGAGCCTTATCCGTGCTTGGAAACATGCCATTACATACATGCTGATAGAAGAACAGATTTTCTTTTTCATCGTGGGTGTTTCTGGGCTTGGCAATTTCTATTTGATGCAGGAGCATCCACAAGTATGTGCTTGTACTCAAAATCATCAGTGTGGCTTCAGCCACTTCTGCAGTAATTACAGTCAGGACAGCACTCTGGCATCATGGGGTTTAAAAGCGTGTGTGTGCTTAAACTTTTCTCTTGTCTGCTTGTGCATATACCCTTCCCCTTTGCAGCTGAGGAGTTCGTGCATGGAAGAAATAGGACTAAAAATACTACCCTTTAAGCTGAACTTGTGACTTGGTTATGTGTTGTGGATAAGGTAAATATTTGGGAATAGCCATACTCTGCTCCAGTGCTGCCAAATCACAAAGTAGGCAGTGCTTTATTTATTCATGAGTAATTAAGGCTGCAGCTGCTGAGGTCCCTTCACCATGTGAACAGACCCACATTTGATTACTGCTAGTGGAATGTGCTGAGCTGGGAGTGTGGTTGAGGTGGCACTGCTTTTCCATGGTGTGGGAGTCCTGTGTTTTTTCCCAAGTGCAAGGTGAGATAGTACGTGTGTGTGTGTGCATGTGAGCTTACCCACTCCCAGCCTCTGAAGACTCCTGCAGTCCCAGTCAGGTGTAAAGCTAAAGAGTCAGAAGCTGGGGAAAGGAGGGTTGTTCAAGCAGCCTTGGATCAGGCCCTACAACTTCATACTACTATGGTTTTCAATTAGTTAAGTACAAATTGCCATCCAGATCTCCACTCATCCACACAGAGCAGGAATATTGTTGGATACATTCTTCTTCCTTCATTCTGTGGTATCTTCTCTCCTGTTATTTTAAACTTGAACAGAAAATGAAAAAAGATGCTTGATCTAAGTTGCTTGCGCTTCATCGCATCACTAGCAGTGCAATCAATAAATTGTGGTGGCACTGGAGTGGTTGTTGGGCAGGAACCCAGACAGACATGTAGCCACAGGTGCCCCTTGCTATCCAGACACACCACAGGACCATGATGCTGCTCAGAATATACGACTGCTAATTTCTGCATCTTATCACTGTAGGATCCAGCTGTTCATTAATGACTTGTGGAGGAGTAAAAAAACCCAGCAACCTCCCAAGAGCTGCATCTGCAATTCTGGTGCTGTTTAACTTCCCCATGTAACACCTTGTGTCCCTTTTCCTGGGTTTTGGAGGCATTAGTTTGTTGCTGCTGCTGGTGACAGCTGTAAAACCATCCATCGGCAGACAGTGCTGCAGGGTGGTAATGTTATTCCCCAGAACAACAAATAAATAAAAAAGAATAGCAGGCAAGTAACTGCTAATTTAGGGTATGTGAACATTTATCAGAGCTACAGAAGCAGCTGGTATCACCTAATTTTTCATAATGCTTGTATTAATGGTGGCAGGTCTGCAAGGTCCCCCTGGGGAGACGATGGGGAGGTTGCAAACCTGCTTAGCAGGTCCAGGTAGTGGAGGACCCCCACTCCATTATCACCAGGCCTGGACCGTTGTGATGGGATGCTGGTGTGTGTTTCTGTATGTCCACGTGTGCTTTGAACATGAGGGGCTCAGCCAGGTCCTATTGACTTGTATGTGTTGTGTTGGACCTTCTGCAGGTGGTTCTGAACCCTACCAAGAAGTTGGTTTAGGCTACTATAGCTGTTTGCTTCTAATGTTGCCTTGGCAGGCTCCAATGATGGGAATGCTTGATTAGTATTCAGTGCCCAATTAGAGGTCAGAGTCCTTGTATTTAAATATGCTGGGATTTTAAGACTTGTATTTTATTTTTCACTGTGATAACAGTTGGTAAATATTATTCCTACATTTTACATGTCTGTGAAAAATAAATTCTCAGTATACACAGCAAGCCACAAATACACATGCAGCAAAAGACATTTTTAAACTTTTGGGGGTCACAGACCTTATATGTAAGCTAACAGAAGCACATGAACAAACACATGCTTTGATGGCTACAGTCTAAGCAAGTGGTACCAATTTAATGTTTGAATGAGTAAATGCTCCCAGGTCCTCTTAGGTTATCTCTATGCACATCTGCAGCCACTCCCTGTAATCTCATCTAATCTTTGAGCATAGAGTATGGTATAAATTGAAATGATTGCCCTGCCCAGCAAGCATGGGTTTTCTTGTTTCCTCTAGAAACAAATCATTTTTTTTTTATGGTCTTTATGGTTTGTACCTAAATGCCAGCCCATCATGTTAGTGCCTAAATACATTTTAAATCTCTGAAATCCGCTTTTCCATAGACTGACTCCTGCTTCTAGGTAGGTCTTGTGTGTTAACTGCAGCCAGAGATGGCTTCAGTACCGAACATGTGCCCAGCCTGTGGTGTGGCAGGGTGACACTGATGGTTCCTTAAGAAACTGGGAGTATGTCTTGCTTTTTCTAAAGTAGGATTTTGGTTGTTTGTTTGTTTGTTTGGTTTTTTTTTTGGTTGGGTTTTTTTTTGGTGCTGGTTGGTTGGTTGGTTTGTTTTTAATGTGCTGGAAAGCAGTTGCCATCTCATTTGCCATTGTCATTAATGCGGTGGCCTCTCTGGCTATGTATTTTGCTAGTGCTGACAACTCTATGAGTGGGTTCAATGCTCTCCCAGGGCATCTCCCCAGGGATGGGGGAGCTGGAAACAGCAAACTTGCAAGACCTGAAAAATTTCCACTTCAAAAGCATGAAGCCCAGTCTAAAGGAACATGAAAAGCAATGTGCATATCTTGCAAAATGGCTCTCAGCCTAATTAGGATAATTAAAACACTTGTATCTCCACTAAAATACATTGTGGGGTTAATGAGTGAGGTTTATAACTCTAAATGTGGGTATAACATCTTTCGCCACGTGCAATGTCTTCATGTGGTTAGATGGGTAGACTGGTCTGCTGGTCCACAAGAGGAGGTTCAGAGTAATACTGACTGTTCTTCACATTGCCGCCGCTTTCTGCTATTTCTGAGCCCTGATGTGATTTGGAAGCTGCTGTTTGGGTGTCCTGGCATGTGGAGCAGGGCTGTCCCATGAAATTGTGGCCATGGAAAAGGAAAATGTTCTTTAGAAATTGTCTGAGCTGTAACTCAGTTGCAAGTGGGAGCTGCTTCATGATCTTCCTTGGGCTGACTCTAGAATGACTTTGTACGTAACTCCAGACAATGACAAGAGCAGTGAAATTTCCCCAGATAACCTGCTAGTTAATCTTCCCTTCTTTCCCCTAATTTAACACAGTAATTTTCCTCCAGACTTGGCTTTTACCTGAAGCTTATGTTGGCTACTACTAACGTCTGTGACAAGGACAACTTTAAAGAGGGCTGAAAGTGGGAGGAGGTGATGGGCATCTCTGGGGGACAGAGGTCCATAAATACAGGGGAGGACATTGAAATGCTGACAAATACTCCCAAGCAGCTGTGTTTAGTTCAAGAAGCACTGACAGAGGGTTTGAGATGCTGCAGGAGCTCTTCAGTGTGTGTGATTCACTATACAGCTGTGTCTTTCCAGGTAGTTTCTGTGTGTGTCTGAAGGCTGGGGGTTGCTCATCTCTCTCTGTGTGGTACAGCTGGAATGTGATGGAATTATAGAATTGTAGAATCATAGAATTAACTAGGTTAGAAAAGACATTTAAGATCATCAAGTCTAACCATATATAACCATATAACCAGAGCTGTTCAAAAAACATGGGAAAAATCACTAGGTTTCTTTTTCTGAAGGCTTTCCCCCCACTGCTGTTATTCTTGAAAACAGTGGATGTTTTTATTCAGATTCCTGGAAAATTAAATTAAACTGGGGCTAGGAGAGAGACTGAATAGAAATGACTCATGTAGATGCATGCCATTGAAATTATGGATATTTGTAAGTGATAATTGTAAATTATAATTGTAAATTGTAAAAAAAAGAATAAACTTTGCTTTATTCTTTATAAGCTCTATTTTGCATGTATCTACAGACCATTCCCTTTACACAACCTTTATGGAGCACACAATCAGTGAAACAGTGAGAAAATGGTGGTGCATACAGGACCTGCATCATACGTACCTCTATATGCAAGCTCACCACATCATTTATTCCCATATTTGCATACACTTAAAAATATACTATCAAAGCTTCAGGATGCTCTTTGAGAGCTTCCATAACACTTGTTTATCTCTTGCCTCTTTCAAATACGGATTTGCATAGCTGAGTGCCATGATTTAAATTGCAAATGGTAGATACAGAAGCAAAACTTGAGTGCTCTGACACTGTGAGAGGTACATTTCAAAGGCATCAGCTTTACCATGTTTCCTCCCTGTTGTGTTGAACTGTTTTGCCTGCATGCCCTCTGCCTGCCACCCTTGATAGCCTTCTGCATGCTGTCCTCTGCACAGCTGCCTTCCATTGCTTATGCAGGGGGAATACATTGAAAAGTGAAGGTTACCCACCTGAGACTCCCTCTCCTGAAATTTATGGAGTAGCAAAGTTGAATTTGACATGAGCCATAACTCTCTGGCATGGGATGGATGGATCAGCTCCAGTGTAAACTAAGGCTGGTTTAGTCAAATCAGCAATCTGCCTGTGATGAATTTATGCACTTGTGCTGTACAGTGGCTGAGCTTTGCCTGGCTCTGAGATGTCCACGGGGAGGATATCTCCCTCCAAATCAAGTTTTTTCTGTATTTTATTAATTTCTTCAATTGTGACCATACTTTAATTTGTTCTGGTGACAGTGCTCCGAGCACAGTCTCTGCCCCAAAGAGCTCAGAGTCTACTGGGTTGAGGGCAATTGGGAATATTACCTTTTCCTCTATGGTGGGCTGGCTCCAGGGATGCTCCTGAGCACGAGAACCATGTGCTGCTGCTGGGAAAGAAGGCTTGCTTCCTCAGGGATGCCGAGCTCCTCAGTGGGGTGGGCAGTGCTTGTGGGTGGCTGCCTGTGTCTCAGCTGCTGGTGCCAAGCTGCCTCCTCCACTGCTGGCAGCAGCAAGGCTGCAGCACTGAACCTAACCGTGTCTTCTCCCCTGAGCACATGTTCATGGCTCCCAGGCTGGCTTTGGATCTTCTCATGTGGCAGCGCTGCAGCCCTCTGTGCAGATGGCTTTGCATTAATGAGTGCTGATGGGGATGGATGGGAGAGAGGATCCTCCTCGTTGAGATTGTGTAAAGCTCCCCTCTCCTTGACTCATCTGCACAGCTTGAGTGAGAAAGCCTGGAGTTGTGCAGGAGGAGGAAGTTTCCTGAAAGGAGTGTTTCCACACTTTTGTGGTAGGAAGTAGACTAGAAAAACCTTGTACTGTCTTGAGCTACAGCAGCAGGTCTGGTCTAGTTGTGCATCCTCAGCCTTACAGCTGAGACATGAAGCCTGTGAGCTGTTAGGAGTCTTCCTCCATCCCTTCATTATTTGATAAAAGTGTAATGCAACTAACTGAAAAAGAACCATTTGGATCATTCAAATCCAAACCTAGAAATCATAGAATTACAGAATGGTTTGGCTTGGAAGCGATTTTAAGGACCATCTAGTTCCCAACCCTCCTGCCACAAGCAGGAGCACCTTCCACTAGACCAGGTTGCTCCGAGCCCCGTCCAACCTGGCCTTGAACACTGCCAGAGGTGGGGCAGCCACAGCTTCTCTGGGCAACTGTGCCAGTGCCTCACCGCCCTCACAGGGAAGAACTTCTTCCTAAGATCTGATCTAAATCTCCCCTCTGTCAGTTTAAAGCCATTGCCCCTTGTCCTATCACTACTTGCTCATCTGTGGGCTGTGTATGGGGAACATGCAGCTTGCAAGGGGTGAGTGTGGTGTCCCGTGCCAGCTGCTGGTCTGTCAGAGGATGACGGGTGGGATATCTTTGATTCCAACATTTTAGGACTTTCATAGATGAATCATTCTGAGAGTGTAGTTTGTGTCCAACCGTGTGAACATCACCAGGGAGCTGGCAGGCACATACAATTGAGGTGAAGCGTATGCTGTTCTGTGACAAACTTGGCGATGATGCTGCATGTCAATATCGGATCCAAATCCTTTCCCTAGGAGACCTGTACAGTCTTCCACTTAGGTCTCCTGAGATAGTGCCCATAGCCAGTTGGTCATCAAGGTATTTGAGAAGCACTAGAGGAAAAGGTGGGTGGACTGTGTGGACCTGGTATTTTCAAGAAGGAAAGAGATGGCTGCCAGAAAATACTTTAGTGCAGATGTTGCTGTAGCTGGCAAACATGCTGTGTTGTGGCCTTGGCCAGGAAACTGGTGCAAGCTCTTGAATGAGCGGGTGTAGAGGTTCGACACCAGCATGAGTGCCCCAGTATCCCCTGGTTGATCTCCCTCAAATAGGGCAAGGGAGGGTGCAGTGGTGTCCTTCATGCAGTGAGTGGGAAAATCCTTGCTTTGGAGAGATCACTGCAGTGCCTTTCGGTCAATGACATACGCACTGTTGGCAAACTGAACCTGTCTCACCTGAGCCCCTGTAGTACCTAAATCCAATGGCTGGTCTTCTCAGGCTTTGCCAACATGCTGGCCACTTCTGATATGGATGAAAATACCTTTACTCATCTCCAAATGCAGAATTTTGGCTGGAAGCAGCCATGGTAGGTTCATCATCTTGATTTGCAGTACCAAGCAGCCCATGTAGTAGGTGCTTCTGCGGGAGCACATCTTAAGCAGAGAGTCTCAAGGGCTCATTCTTGATGTTTAGTTCCCATGTATATTCAGGGTATACTCTTGCTATTCCTCTTGACATATATGATTATTTTTGCTATAAAAATGCTTTCTGTGTTGCAGTATTTGCAAACCTTCGATCATGTCTTCTAATAATCCAGGCTTAAATCTTTGCATTTACTCTGCTTTGAAATGATAACATGTTTCTTCCCAAATATGCTTTGTATAACAAAGTTAGTGAAGTAGATATTTTACATTCAAAAGTGTTATCTACTGGAGGGAGAGGAAAAAAAATATACTGCTGCATCTTTTTTTAATCTGTCCTTGACTTGTGGTGGTGGTTTTGGCTGGGATAGAGCTAATTTTTTGCATAGTTGCTAGTATGGGGCTATATTTTGGATTTGTACAGAGTTTGTCACACAGGGATGTTTTCCTTACTGCTGAGCAGTGCTTACACAGTCAAGGGCATCAAATGGTGTCATGCAATCCTTGTTTTGCTTTGCTTGTGTGCATGACTTTTGCTTTACCTATTAAACTGTCTTTATCGTAATCCATGAATTTTCTCACTTTTACCCTTCAAATTCTCTCCCTCATCCCACCTGTGGTGGGGAGGAGGGAGTGTGAGTGTCTGGGCAGGGCTTGGTGACTGGCTGAGGTTAAACCAAAACAGGCCTTTTATGGTGCCCAATGTGGGGCTTGAAGGGTGTGAGACTGGAACATTCCAGATTGAATCTATAGCTGTTATTGCTGTTTGACTGGCAATTGGCAGGCTATGGTGCTTGCCAGGGGGCTTGCTTGCTGTACTGTGAATTAGAGTCTAGTGCTTGTTAGCAGCTGCTTTCTGCTTTCACCGCTTGCTGTACTGCTGCACTGCTTATCTTACTCTGCTGTGCCTGGGAATGTTCTGATAACAGGAGTGGTGATGTGCCTGGGCTTGCAGATGACTGGGGCATCGCTGATGTTTCTGTGCTAACATACTGGTCAGGCTGGAACTCCAGTATGAGCTTGAGTCAGAGGGATTGTGGATGAGTCCTTGTGGGAGCAGGACTCCCCAGATTGGCTGTGAATAAGTCCAGGATAGAGCAGGTGCAGCTTGAAGTGACTGTGATTGTTTGTGCCACAGCAGGTATATCTCTGAGGGAATTGTGGCCTGAGGATAAGATATGCTGGAGAAGGTACGCCTTGAAGTATTTGTGGCTGTGGATAAGTCCATGCTGGAGAAGGCGCACCTTGAACCATCAGTGGCTGTGCATGCGGTTGTGCTGGAGCACCGCAAAGCATGTGGCCATGGATAAGCCCATGTTGGAGCACATACACCGCTGGAGGGGTTGTGACTGGTACTTACACCAATATGGGTAAGGCCACATTGGTGCAGGTTCTCTCCTGAGGGGGACTGTGGCTGTGGTTAGGACCACACTGGAGCTGGTATATCTCTGAAGGCATTGTGGTCCATGGGGAAGACCGTGCTGGAGCAGGTGCATCTCAAAGTGACTGTGGCTGTGAATAAATCTATGCCACAGCAGGTATTCCCCTGAAGAGATTGTGGATCATAGAGGCTCCCCATTTGAAGCAGGTACATCCCCAAGGGACTGCAGTTTCTGGGTAAGTCCAAGCTGGAGCAGGGGCAAGAGGAGGAGTTCATTGCAATGTTAAACCCTATAGCCTGGCCTGAGGGGACCAGGGATGGAGAATGTAATGGAAATACCTTTAAATTGTTGTAACCCATCATTTGAGTTGCATGTTATGGGAATTGCTATAGCAGGAACCACAGGAGGACAAGCCTTACAAGAAGCAGTGCAAGCACAACAGTGACCTGACCTGAGCTGGCTTTCATGCCCGATTAACTCCTCATAATACACCAGCTCTCCTGTCCTGAGTGACCACCATAAAGATGGAGCCCAAAGTCATGGACTAGGTGAATTCAGTCCGCATTTCAAAGACATTTTACAAGAGTGGTCCATAGACCAAGAAAACATCTGTGTTATGCCAAAGGATGGGAAAGAGGATTGTGGTTAATGAGGTTGTATTGGATAGTGTGGGCCCTGAACATGTTGTAAGTGGTATGGAATAAGGGGTGGAGGATGTACTGGTTTTGGCTGGGATAGAGTTAATTTGTTTTCATAGTAGCTGGTATGGGGCTCTGTTTTGGATTTATGCTGGAAGCAGTGTTAATCATACAGAGAGGTTTTCATTATTGCTGAGTATTACTGAAAAGCATCAGTTCTGTGGTATGAAGATAGTTTTCAGGGAAGTGTGTTTTGGTGATGGCATTATGTTCCCATTCAATATACCTCTCAGTCTGTAAGCTGCTGAAGCAAGAAATGGGGACACTTTTGTTTCATTTCCAAAGCACAAGCCCATTTCTAATGTGACAGGCTGTGCTTTGAGGCTGGTGATGTCTATCTGTTCTGATTGGATATTAAAATCTTGATGTGATGGGCTGTGTGGCCATGATGTCAGTACAAGCAAAAGCAATCTGTGTGATTGCCCCAAACCTGCATGTTGGCACCTCTATAGTGGGGGATACAGACCCAGAGGGCTTTTCTCACCTTCTGCCTCAGCCTGCAACTTCATTGACATTGCTGACCAAAAAAGAGGAATATTTAGCATGCTGATCTTAGAAAAAGCTAGAACGTTTTCTTCATCTGGATCAGCACCTTCTGTGCTCACTTGAGACCCGCTGGCGTTGCTGACACAACCAGGTTTTCTCTATATCTCTGTGCTGCTGGGTGAAGCTGGTGGTGACTTTCCTGGCAGATTTGACTCTATTTGGGAAGCCTGTGTTGGAGCTCTGCCGCTTCTAGGGTGGCTCCTGCTTCTGAGGAGGGGAAGAAAGCTCTGCTCCAAGCCAGGCAGGTTCTACAGGGGTTGCAGGAGAGAGGAAACCACATCAGTGTGGGTAGGCTGTTATACCTTTGCTATGAGCATTAGACCGTATTTATTATAAATATGAAGGTACGCTATGCAGCAAACTTTCATGACATTGATGTCCATCCAGAGTTTATTTCAGGAATCATCCAGGATTTCCATGTGCTTGGGTATTTAAGATTAATCTGTCCCATCTAACTTGAGATGCCTGCATCAAAGCCAGCCAATTTGGACTCCCTGGCACAGCTGACCTCTATCATGGCCAGCAGAGAAAACAGGAGGTCCAGCCCCAACTGACCAAGCAGCCTCTTCACCCTCAGCTGGTGAAGTTGCATTCCATACGTCAGTGAAGGGATGACTCTGAAAGCTACCACTCTAATGGGATTTCCCCCCTGTAGATCCTCTTAAGAGTCACATCTTCCTCTCTTTGCCAAGACAAGGAACATGGGTGCTTATGTTTGCAGTAATGCTTCATTAGCCGCTGAAAATTTAATTGCAAGTTAAGTGCAGGCTGTATGCCATCCATTTTACTCTGGCCTAGCAGATCAGTGTGCTATTCTTGCCTGTGGGACCAGATGGCAATTTAGAAATGTGGTGGGGTCACTTCTAGTAACTTGGCCAAAATCCAGTGTGGACTGTTATATTCTGCCTACCTAAAATCTTCCTAATGCTTTGTTTAACTTTAGTTGGCAGCCAAGCTGTTCAACCTTGGCAGATGAAAAGGATGCCTCAGTTTTTAAAAGAGCAATGCTGAAGTTTTAATCACTTCATGTTCTGTTGAACAAAGTGAAAATGATTAATGGATGCTGGAGATGTGAGCTGGGACTTACTGCTTTTTAGAGAAAAGGATAAAATGAATGCCAGTGGGCTAGTGGAATTAGTGTGCATGCTCTATGTTGGTGTGTGGGGCTGTTTCTTTAGAAACTGTTCTTTGCTAAAGCAGTGGTATAATGTAGCACAGCTTGATTTACTCTTAACAGCAAATTAGCTAATGATTCAGGTTTTTATTTTGTTGTGCTTTTAATTTGGTGGAGTGCTAATCAATTGTAATTCAACAGGGCATGTGCCCTTTGAAATGCCCTAGTCGTGGTCTGCTGTAGCAAAATATACCAGGCATGTTGATGAAGTCAGCTTTGGACCAGAGTGGGTACACAGTGTGCTATAGCACCTTGATATTACTGCAAGACGTAATAAATTTCGTAATCTAAAGAGTATTTTTAGTTACCTTCCCACTATCCCTTTTAGGTGATGGTTTATGTCCATTTAATTCAGTCTGGCAGTGCTCTGCTGAGGCAGGAGCAAAAGCCTTTGTATCTCCTGACAGCTGGTGAGGGGCGCAGTGTGCTTGGAATTGCAGTTCCTACTAGCCAGTTGCTACCCGAGACTGTTTGTTTATAGGACTAGAATTAACTTTTAATGTGTAATGAATGCCTTTTTTTTGAGCTACGCGTGAGGTGGAGGGTAGGGTGGGAGCAAAACTGGTTATCCCAAACCATGCCACTCACTTGCATCCATTGTCCCTGGAACACTGGCCCTTTGCACAGCTACGTGTGGATTTTGTCCTCAGGATGCTGCTATGAAGTTGCGTTTATTCTTTTCATGATGGCATGGGGCAGCAGGAAAGGAAGGAGAGCCAAATTTGAGGAAGTTTCAGCCACAAACAGGTTTGGTGTGATTTCCCTGCTTGCGGGAGGAATCCACTTGTCTCTGTTGCTGAACTGTCTCTGCAAGAGATGATTTGTACCTGATTACTTGCATCATAAACATACTCCTGAAGAGCAAATGTTCTGCTGCTGAAATAGTTCATGCAGTTCACAGATGGAAGGTGTTTTGTAAACTGTCCTGGGTGAGGGTAGGGGAAGCCCTTTCCTGCACTGCGCCTCCTGGACATGGCTCTGCAAGTGCTACAGAGAAGTGCTGGGGGAGATGTCTGGGCATAAGGATGGCAGTTTGGGGCTTTTAATGCTGCACGGGCAACTTCCCTGACACTTTTTTGGCTGCTGCGAATACTTTGGGAATGGGGAGGGAAGCCAAAGGCAATGTGAAGGGGATGCACGTGCTGTGTAGAGAACAAACAGATGAAGTGTTGCTCCCTCTGCGAAGTTTCAGTCCTTTACAGTGCAGGTGGTGAAGCTCTGATCTCAGGGCAGTGGGTAGGAATGCTGCCACCACCTCCAGGAGAGCCAGGATCATGGAATCATAGAATGGTTTGGGTTGGAAGGGACCTTAAAGCTCATACAGTTCCAACCCCTGCCACAGGCAGGGGGACCTTCCACCCCGGGCAGGGACACCTTCCACTAGAGCAGGTTGCCCCAAGCCCCTCTGTCCAACCTTGCCTTGATCACTGCCAGGGATGGGGCAGCCACAGCTTCTCTGGGCAACCTGTGCCAGCGCCTCAGCGCTCTCACAGGGAAGAATTTTTTCCTAATATTTAGTGTAACTCTACTCTCCTGGATCCTGCCTAAGAGCTTGTACGGTGTCTGCATCCATCCCACTGCTCTGTCCTGCTGTGCCACAGTGATTGTTGGGATGGGTTTCTGGGCTCTGTTTAAGTTTGTGTTTGCTCAGAGTGGGGATGCGAGTCAGGCATCATCCCCTGGGCAGGGATGTCACCTCTCTGCCATGCTGCTTTGTCTGCTTTTCAGCCCTGCCCCACCTCACAGCTGAGGTCTTAATTTAAACTCTGCTATTGATTGGGGATTGTTTGCTTGGATGCACTCCTGCTTATTTTAATGGAGCTGTTAATAAAATGTCAACTATCGCGTGTGCTCTGCCTTGCCGTGGGCTGGCTGCTCAGCTGTGGCCTGCCGGCGGAGGGTGAAGGGAAAACCTGTCCCGATGTTACACTGCTGGGAGACTGCTTGTGGGCTATTGCTTTTAATTACTCATATAAATACAAGTAAAGTTTAAAAACATGTGGTTGTGTATATACCTGTAATAGCTCTTTTAGGCCCAGCATTCAAGAAAGATGGGTGGTTTTTTTTTTTTCTCTTCTTTATTCCTTTGTTCCCTGGTGCTGATTTGTCGTGATAATGAAATTTTCTGCAGGTATTTTTTGGGTAGAGTTAATGACATTGCAAGTAGCTATTCCTGGGCTTGGGCTTGTGGTGGGTTTGAGCCTTGAGCTTAGAATGCTAGAGACAACAGAAATAGCAAGATGTGGTGTGGAGGTTGTGTCTTTGCAGAAGAGTTTAGTGTTTGATGTGGGCAAGGCTGAATGTGCTTGTTCTAGAAACCAGTTGGTACTTACAGCTGTTGGAACTGAGGGTCAGGTCTGTCTGACATCTGAAATCATAGAATCATAGAATGGTTAGGACTGGAAGAGACCTTAAAGCCCATCCAGTTCCAACCTCCTTGCCACGGGCAGGGACACCTTCCACTAGACCAGGTTGCTCCAAGCCCCTGTGTCCAACCTGGCCTTGAACACTGCCAGGGATGGGGCAGCCACAGCTTCTGTGGGCAGCCTGTGCCAGCGCCTCAGCACCCTCACAGTAAATGCCATCTTATATGAAAAAAACATGAAGTATTTCAGGAACAGCATCCATCCAGTGCAGTGATAAATGCTACTACTATTGCGGTAGTATTGTGGAGTGATTTGTCTGCATATGTTAAAATGTTTTATGGAAGAAATTCAGACTAATTTCTTGTTTCGCAGAGGAGGAATGTGCAGCGGAGGCATGGGTCTGGGACTGTGACAATGGGTCAGAGCTGAGGCTTAGACTGGTACTGAGGTTGTTTTGCTCCCAGCTGAGGCTGTCTCTAAAGGACATAAAAATTGGTTAGATATCAGCCTGGCATCGGCAACTTAGCAAATTAGGAGATACAGTTCATTGAGAGGCTGATTTATTTTTTAGATTTTAGTTTTACTATTTTTTTTTTTTCCTTAAAATATTTCTTTTTACATTTTGAGGGTTTTTCTTAGCTCATCAAGGGGGGAGAAGTGGGTGTTATCCAGTGCTTGAAACATGGCAAACTGCATTTGTGCCTGACAGAACTTTAATCACTTAATCGTGACAAGGGCTTATGCCCATTTAACATCTAGAAGCTTGAGGTCAAAGGATGGTTGTGCACTAGTTTGGGGTTTTTTTTTTTGTTTAAAAAAAAAAAAATCAAACAAAACTATTAAAAAAGGATATTTAGTGAAATACTGCATTGGCTAAAATAATTGTCATGGATAAAATAATTTTTAGAGTGTTTGAGTAAGTCAGACATTTGAATGGAAAGTAACTTTTGCTGGTGGTCTCAAATGTGCTGAGTGCTGAAGTGATGTAGCCTCCTCACCTGAGGAGTCTTTTGGCTTGGTGTCAGGTTTAAAAGATCTGCTTCCTCTCTTGCATTCTGCCACAGCAAGACCAGTGCTGAATAATTTGTTTTAATTTTCGACCTCATAACTTGGTTTGCTTATTTGTGGTATTAATTTGGTGGTTTGATGATTTAGAGCTATTTAAACTTAGTAGCTTCAGTCTCAGTTATGACCACAATTTGGTCATCATTCTGTTTTATCTTGAATTAGCTTGTAAACATACTTGCTTAGTGTATATTTGCTTGCTTGCTTATCCTTTCTTAAATAATATCTATTAGAAGGAAATAAAACAGGCTAGTCTCTCAAATTGCAGTGTGGATTGCAACCTCAAGGGCATGGGTGATCTCAACTGATGAACAAGGAAGATGTTCAGGTCTGCTTCCCAACAAATCATAGAATCAGAGAATGGTTTATGTTGGGAAGGAACCTTAAAGCTTGTTTCCAACCCCCTTGCCATGGACAGGGACACCTTCCACTAGACCAGGTTGCTCAAAGCCCCATCTAACCTGGTCTTGAACACATACTAATGACAGTGGGATTGTCTGTTACCTTTTTTTTCTGATGACCTCAGACTTCCCTGTTCAAGCAGAGCGGGGTAGGAACCACCTCTGACCTAGGTGGAATTTAGTGGGGGTGGTGGTGTGAGTGTATGTAGGTCCTTGCTGAAGAGGCACCAGTTGTGCCTATGGGACTCCAATTTGGTGTCCAGCTTGCCCTGGTGAACCGTGGGTCTGGGAGATGTACCTGGAGTGCTTCACAGATCCCACAAGCAATCTTCTCTCCTGGTGTTTTAGATAAAGCATTTGGCACTTGAAGGTCGCAAAATACAGACTAGTGGCTGTCCAGTCCCTGAAGACAGATTTGCAGTGTCCCTTGTGAAACTGTAGCTCAGCTGAATTCAAGAGTAAAGCCTTCCAATGGAAAGACTCACCAGGGCTGGGTATTTGCTGCAGACTTTTGGTCAACACAAAGCTAGTGGAATGGCTGAGAGCATGTGCAGAAGACGGGAGGACCAACCTCTGCCCATAAACCGGAAGGGACAGACATCATTTCAGTTGGTGGTTTCTATAGTATCACAACCCAGCAACGTCTGCAGCTGGCCCTAGATCTACTGCAAGGGAACATTTGCTAGAAATAGTTTGAATCAAGTCATAAAAAAATTCCTTTAATGTCAACAAATTAAGACTCATTTTTCATGCAGAGGCAATGCATAACAATGGATATCTTGAGCTGTAAGAGAATATATTTGTTATCTGGAGAGCAGGTTCTGTGCTACGTACAGAAGGGTAGTTGGATGATTTTATGGTTGTCATTCTGTATAATGTTCTACTCGGTTATTAGCATGAGTGAAGCACATTTGTGCTGCTTGCTGATCTTTTTATTACGTCTCCACAAATGCACCCTCTAAAATTAGCAAGTAGTCCGGCCCAGCTATTTTTAGTTAAAAGGTTTTATTTCTGACACAATTGGTCAAGGAAAATGAATAGAGTTTTCCAAGAAACTGTTGATGAAAGCAAGAGAGCAACTCCTCTGGAAATGTGAACATCATTCATGGCTTCTGCAGTTCCTGGGACTGGATACCATATGATCGTTGCCCACCAGGATATGTAAGCACCTAATTCCCGCTAAACTCATCAATACATTTTAGATCCCTTCACTTCAGAGTTTTAGGCCTGCTCTTGTTGTGTATGCAGCAACTAGCACATTGCTAATGGGACTCAGAAGAAGGTGATACTCTGATAATTGCTGATGGTGATTGTGTGTGTGTGGTTGTTATTTTTGTATGTACTCAGACATCCCAAAGAGCATAGGCTTTGTGGGGGAAAAAAACTGTTTGAATGAAATACAGGGAAGTGTTTTAATTGCAGTGATAATGTGTGTCTCGTTTGTGGAGTTGATTGGAAAAAATGTCATAAAGATATCAGTAACCCGTAACTGCAGTTCTCTCCTGAGATCCTCAGTTACATTATCTTTGTTGCCTTAGATTGCTTTTTCTTCTCTTGTGTTTGGAAATTATATATATGGCTAAAAAAGCACGCAATGAGCGTCTGCAGTTTTACTTGCAACAATTTCACCCCTCATCATCCTCTGAGGGATGTGTTTCCATGTTGTAATTTCCTTACACACGCACTGGGTGGGTTTTTTTTTTCCTTGACTTCTCTTGATTTTAATGGCTGACTCCCACATTTCAGTCAGTTGATCTGCAAAGGGCAGCTGCAGTCATGTTTTCAGCAGGCATACTTTATGTATAGATATTATTTATATACAGGCGTGTGCACACATATATATATACACCCATTCTAGACTTTTTCAATATGTACTCTTAAGTCCTGTTCCAAATGAATTGCAGTTGAGCTTTGATGTTTTCTCAGGCTGACAAGTAGTCAGCAGACTCACACTAGGAAAACATTTGTTGATGTTTGAAGACTACTTGCTGATATCTGAGCTGTGCTGATGGACTGTGAGTGCCCTGGTTGTGAATCTGCTCAGCTCTGGGTCCTTGTGTTGATTTTCCCTTATGGTAGGTGACATCTGGAGCTTTTCTTTGAGGAGAGCGTGAATGAGGATGTATTGTTGGATTAGCAGAATGCGAGAGACCTTTTGGAGCATTTTGTGTTTTATTTCATCTGAAATACAGCAGAATGGCAAGAGAGGTTGGAAGGTGAAGATTTGTCTCGTGGAGTTCTGCGTGTCCTAGAAATGTACTAGATGTTAAGTAGTATTACATAAATTTCAAAGGACTTAGATTTCAGCTGGTAACCTCTAGATGTCAAAGTCCAGCATGCCATAATGTAACTCTAGGAGAAGCAAATCTACCTCATGACAGCAGTTAATGATACGTTTTTTCACTTGTGCTTGTAGGACAATGGTATATTGGCAGTTGGTCTCCCTCAAGTCCTTCCTTCAGCCCTCCAGCATAGGAGAAAGCATAGCACTGGGAAAAGCAGGAGATGCATATAATCATGGGGATTAAGTCAGGTTGCTGATGCCTTACTCTGTCTACTTAGAGCTGCAGATGAGATTAAAGGTGGCCTGAATGTCCTGGGCAATGCAGGGAAGGGGAAAGGAGTTATTTCCTCTAGTCTTGAAATATTTTCTGCAGGTGCAATTCCTAAGGGAGTCTGTGTCTTCTCTATACAAACACAGCAATAGCTGGGAGGGGTATAACCATAAGCTGTCATTGAAGGTATTCTAGAGATGCAGTGTTGCAAAATGAATAATTTGCTTTCCTTGAAGTCCTTAGAGGGAGTAAGATATCTCCTTTTCAAAGGGCAGACAGAAGGAAAAGCTGTGCAAGACAAACCTCTGTTGTTCTTGACTCTTCTGTAGGAAAATGCAAATGTTTGGGTAAGAAGGAAGTAAAGAAAACTATGAGCATCCTTTAATGTCAGATTTCATCTACAGTCATAGACTTGAGCTGAGTTTGGATTTTGGATTAGACTCTTCGATAGTTAACATGTTTGGTTTAGATGCAGCAAAGTAATTTTTCCTACCCAAACCCTATGTGACCAGAATTGGATAGGCTATTCTTTCCCTTCATTCTAACAGTGCAAGATGGTGGGAGGTCTCAAGTTTGCAGCCATCACTTCTCCCAGCCAGAGCTTTGTCTTAATGACGTCTTTCGGTTCGTGCTTCCATCAGCTATTCTGCTTTGAGCTGGGTAGCATTGCATGTGAGTGTGTCCATCAGTGAGCAAGAAAGACTTGGGATTTAGATGAAGGAAAACATACTTTATTGCAGCTCTATTTCGGGCTTTTTTCTTTACTAAATGTCTTGTACCTAAGACAGCCTGGGACTCATTCATTCCTGATTATGTTCCTCAGTTACCCTTGAAATAGCTCTGCTTTAGTCATCGGAAATGTAAGTTACTGCTAGATCTTTCATTGGCATTGCTATAAAAATGATTGCCCTTTCAAGTCTTGACTTAGAAATCTGCGTATGTGCGCAGCTTGGGGGGAAAAATTTGAATGTTAAAAAAAAGTGTCCTGAAATATATTCTACTTCTTTATTTCTTTGACTAGCTCAGAGATGGCCAATTCTTTCGTGTTTGGCAAGATAGAATTGTAGAATTATTTAGGTTGTAAAGGACCTTTAAGATCATGGAGTCCAACCATCAACCGAGCACTGCCAAGCCCACCACTAAACCATGTCCCTAAGCACCACATCTACATGTCTTTTAAATACCTCCAGGGATAGTGACTACACCAGTGCCCTGAGCAGCCTGTTCCAGTTCTTGGCAGCCCTTTCAGTGAAGAAATTTTTTCTAATATCCAATCTAAACCTCCCCTGGTGCAACATGGGGCCATTTCTTCTTGTCCTATTGCTTGTTACTTGCAAGAAGAGACTGACACCTACTCCCCACTGTCACCACACTAAGCCCTAGGAAAAGCCACTTGTGACTGGCTGCCAGCTGAGCATTTTCTCTGGCACAGAGGTCAGGCTGACAGGGCTGTAGCTCCCTAGATTCTCCTTCTGGCCCTTCTTGTAGATGGGTGCCACATTACATGGTGCATTATGTAGCCAACAGGGAATCTCTTGTACCAGAGACAGATACCAATAATTTCAGTATTACTTTGTTATCTCTTGGGGGAACCACTGAACTATAGATTTGAGTTAGCAACTTCAGTTGAAATATTGACAAACATAGGCCACTGTATGGATGGAGATGGTCTTACTGTGTCCACAGAGCATGGCAACTCTTCATAAGTTGCTCATATCGTTGGCTATTGAAAAGTAGAGATGATTTCAGTAAGTAAAACAGTTGGTTTAATTCCTATTATAGTTCCTTTTATGTCTCAGTATTAGATGGTACATGGCCACATGGGCAGCATTTTGTCTATAATAACACTTAACAAGGTCTGTACTGTGGTCCAGCCCCTAAACCGCACTGTGCCATTGCCAAGACTCTTCCTGCCGGCAGGAACCTTTAGCTTCCCCAGCGGGTGGGCAGGTATCCAAATTAGTTGTGAAAACACCTCCTTGACTGGTAGGAAGAGGTACTGGGCCTTTAGTTTGAAGACAAGCAGTCAGCAGGTCATGGGTGCACCGTGCGTAGGCATTAATGCAGCAAGTGGTTTTTCTCAGCAATGCTTTACTCTTCATAGCGCTATGAGCAGAAATGATGTCTCCTTCAGGCTGCAGTGTGATGGGAGCAGAGGAGGGGAGGGTGTTAGTTTCCAGATGAGGATGGTGAATGTCCTTTGCTGTCTGTACTTGGTTGTGTCTCTGTCTGTCATGCAGAAGACATGCTTATACCCCCATCATGGTATAAGCTTTAACTGGAAATATTTTGTATGTGAACACTGCTTTGTTGTAATTTCTTATTTCTCAAAACAGCAAGATCTTTTTTTGTTGTTCTTATCCTCAAGATCATCACTATTAAGGTGCTATTTTGATGGTCCCCATGCTTTGAAGGAGGCCCCAGCAGAAGCAGCTCCCCTCGTGCCCAGCCTGCCCTTCCCTCAGCTTGGACTCTAAGTCCTCCACCTTTTTGGATGATATTTTCATGAAAATGGATAAGAGTCTGGCTGCAGCTCACTGTTTATACGTGTAGCTTTAAGCACGTCAGGAGGAGGGTGAGGTGGAATATTTCAATCAATGTGCTTTGAATTATTTAAGAGTTCATCCTGAACTCAGCTAGTTTCACAAAATAACCCTGAAAAAGGAAAGCTATTTTATGGATTATTCCATTCTGACATTTCCTAATGGAAATATTTTGACTTTGCCACTCTGAAATGAGGTTTTACTTCTAAACCTGCCTCTGTTTAGTATCTAAAAATGAAGAAAACCCAACAAATTTGCAAATAAAGCTTCTTTTTTTGCAGTTTAAAGAAGTTTCATCTTTTCTTCTCCCTTTGGGAATTCTGACACTTTTTCATTTTTCATTGTGAGAGAATGTTTGCTCAGCTGGCAATCCAAAAACCCAGGTCCTGACTCACGATCCATTTTCCAGCACTGGTCCCCGCTCCTGCTTGCTGGCTGCATAGCTCTGTACAGCCAGCGCAGTTATTTTGGGGGGAATATATTTCATTTTGAGTCTCTGCAAGTGCAAAAAGTTTGTGTGTCTTGGATTTGTTGTCTGTTGGTATGAGAGTGGGAAGGACTCCTCTCCTCCTCCTCTGCATGCTGAGACCCAGTTTGGTGGAGGAGCAGTGACAACTGCAATTGGGGTCGGGGTTATCATGTTGACAGAAAGTGCTCCTGAATGCTAGGGAGAAGAGAAAATGCTTTATATGCCCCATTCTTCTCTCTCAGCTTTTCTGACAGCTGCCAAAAGAGAAATCCGTTATTTTCTTTTTTAGTCATGCTTTTTGTCATGGGGGCAAGAGAAGTAAGTCTCCTGAAGACGTAAGTCAAGAAAGAAGGTTGAAAGGAAGGCGAGTCTGTAAACTGGCTGAACAGGGCCACTTCAGACATAATAGTGTTACATAGGATCTTTTGGAAGAAGTGCTGCTGAGTGTGTTAGTGGCATGGACTTCCAAGCTATGCCATAGTGTAGCCTTATTAGAAAAAATGGGGAATCTGGGTTGTTTTGGGTGAACCTTGGGGGAAGAGCCTTCCTTCTTGGGGGTATAGGAGCCAGGCTCCAGCTCACTTGGTCTTGCTAACCACATCCATATGCAGGCAAAAAGACCTCTGCAAAGCTGTAGCAGTGTTACTGTGGTGGCTTTCGGATCAAAAAGGGGGAACATAAACACTTTGTGACAGTTGGGAGCATAAGGTGAGTGAGGAACTATGAATACAACATCACAACAATGTTGTAGGGCTAACTAAACTGGACAAAGCAAAGAAATCCATCCAGAGGTACCTGTGCTGTACTCTGCTCAGCCCTTGCCTCCAGGCATGGCAGGAGGTATGTGTGGATGTTGGATGCAGTATGCTGCTGAGCAGGGGATTTAGGAACATAAGAGCAACCTTGAACCTGAGCCATCTTGCTTTTGTCAGTGCAGTTAAATCCTTAACAAGAATGTAACATTTTTCTGTATTTACCTGCTTTTCCTTGCTGGGGTCAACTATGAGTCTGTGTGACATTGGCCATGCTGGGATCTGACTGGACATGAAGAAGCCACAACTCACCGAAGATTATGTATGTGTATGCAGGAGGTAGCTGCAGGCATGTTTTACACCACATGAAGTTGCTATGTCCATGCAAAGCATGGAGAAGTACTGAGAGGAGCCACTTGGCTCTTGGTCAGCACTGAGGCAGTGATGGAAGCTGAAGGTGGGTGTCTGGAGTGTGGAGAAGCTGTTTGGGAGCATTGTGCATGGGCAGCCCCTGTCCAGCAATTGAGGCAGCTGGTGAATAATGCAGAAATTATGAACCATGGCCTTTTGGCAAAGTCATTCGGATATCTGTGTTTTCCATGTCTAAGTCAGGAAGCAAGAGCTGAGTTGTGCAAAGCTCGTGCCTTCTGGTACTGCACCTGCAAACCTGATATCAGGAGAACAGGAGGGGAAGTCTGGTGTGGAAAGCTGAAGTGGTAGTGAGAAGCTTCTCGTGCACTGGAGGGGCAGTTTGTTTATGAGCTGAGTAACTCATCTTTCCATTTAGTGTGATTTGATTAATGTCAAGCAAGTCTTTAGGATTGCAAATAGGCCTAATCAGGGAGATGGGCAAATTTAAAGTGCAATCTTTACATAATAAGGGCTTTTCTCATGATTGCCCAGTATTAGCAACTGTCTGTTTCTGTATTTCAGTTCTTTTCCTGTCCTCTTTTATAAGGTACTTTAAGATAGAAGGTTGTAGGTGCTTCTTCCCAGTGGCTCCCAGGAAAATTTACTTCTATTTTGGCTGTTAAGACCTTCTCAGTGATTTCTCATTAACCTCTTTGTTTTAAAGATGCATATAAAATCTGTGCAGATCATGTGTGTTTTGAATGCATAAGCCCCGTCCTGACTTCAGGACAAAAAGATCTGTGTGTATTCTGGCATCTAGAGCAGCAGCTCTGTGGATTTGTCCTTTTCCAGACAGATGAAGCCTTTTTCCCAGCGCTTTCCTGCCCAGTGGTTTCCCCGACTTTGGAAATGGGATGGGGATGTGCAGGGAGTTCTGGTGTGTTTCATGGGCATAACCTTGAGGGAGCAGTTTTGCTTGGAAAGTGTTCTGGAGGAAGGTGCAGTCCTTGGAGGAGCTTTCTAAAACCTGTTCAGCTTCTCCATTCCAGGTCTCAATATTTCAAATCCTCAAGAGAGAGGGTGGCAATTTTGCTGAGTACAGAGTTCTGCCAGGTACGTAGTTCTACCAAGTACACAGTTCTACCAAACATGGACAGGAAGGAATTACTTTAAAATACACAGAAAATGCAACTGGAAATAATTTGCATGATGTTATTCCATGTTATTCCTTTTTGTTTGGTCTTTGTTGAGCTGAGACAGTGGTGGAGTTCAGTCTTGTCTCCTTTCTCCCATTATGGCAGAACGTTTCAACATTTAAATCGCAGCCATTTGACCTCAAATTCAGAACACTAATTTGAATAGAACTCTTCAAGGCACAAGCAAATTCTGCTTTGCACCTTACTGATACAAATCATCTATGTTTAGTGATAGCTGACCAATTTTTAAAAATGAGCTACTCCCTACAAGGAGCTTTCAGCAAGAGAAGCAAAATGAATTACAAATTCAGATTACTTCCTGCAAAGAGCAAGATAAAGTTAATAATGTTGCAATTAAAAGTGAAATTTGGTTTCTGTTTCAAAAGGGAACACATTAATTTTTCATGTCAAAAAGAGCTTTTATTTTTTAAAGCAGTCTCAGGAATGAAAACAAAACAGATTCCATCTGAGACTGCTGAGAACACTTCGCTTTGCCTGAAACTGTTTTTACTGCAATTTTTCTATTTTGCTGAGAAAACCAGACCAGCTTTTGATTGCTTCTCCAGTTCTTGTGTGTGACAGTAAATTGAAGCAAGCCCTAGCCATTCTGGTAGCTCTTCATGGTGACAGATGAGAAAGCTTGCTAGCAAAGGTCAGCTCTTTGGCTGCTACAGGGTCTTCCAGTTGTTTTCTCCTTTGCTTTCACACCCTATTTATTTTTTCCTTTGAATTTCCCTTCCTGTTTTCACACATTTGAGGACTCCTCCTCCATTGAGTTAGAAGAAGGCTTGCACTTTCCCTTGCTGTGTTTAACCTCTATGTATTTGCACCAGGGCTGGGGGATCCCACAGTGCCTTTTTCAAACACTAAAGATGTTTTTATATCTTTAGGAGATTGGCAATGAAGCCAGAATCTCCTTGGAAGTGGGTCAGGCCATTTTTTTTGTTTGTTGGTTTTTTTTTTTTGTTGTTGTTGTGGATTTTTTTTTATTTTTTGTTTGTTTTTGTTTGTGTTTATTTTTTTAATTATTATTTGGTAGGTTTTCTGTTTGCAAAGTCATTGCAGAGGCAGTTTTCCATGCCAGGCTGTGGCCAGTTTGAAATTGAGCCAAGAAAGGCATCCAAGAATGAGGCTGGCTCCAAAATACTCGAGGAGATGCAAAAACATCCAACTATTTTATTCCAGTGATTAGTAACCTGGTGCTGTGCCAGCCTGCCACTGGGTCAGCTAGCACTGAACTGAACAGTTCTATGTGTGTTCTAAGTTACTTATCATAAATGACAACTTGTTTTCTTTTAATTTCACATTAAATTCTGCTTTATTACATTGGACTGTGCATTGCTAATTACATCCTAGGATTAATCCATTAAACTTTAAAGGCATCTTGGTTTACTGATACCTTTTTGGTTTTTTTGGTTTGTGTGCTGAAGATATGTTTTGACAGTATGGCCTGCCAGAACTTGCTTTGTCTTGTAGACAAAGAATGTGCTTTATGCCTTGGTTAAAAAAAAAATAAAGGCAAATCCTGAAAGACCTTACTTTAAGATATAGAGAAACACAGTGTAGTGTGTTAATCCTTGCTGTTTAAATAATATGTAAACTTCTAGGTACACAACCATATAATAAAATTCTCCAAGGTTAGAACAAGCTCTTTGAACAGGAAATTTCACCTTCAGTACCTTCCTGTGCCATAAATTTGTAGTAAGACCTGGGTGTGCTTGCAATAAAGTACACCAGCTCTGTGCTCTGGGATGGGAATGATAGCATTTGCCAGGCAGGGAGTGGATCTGTGCTGTGAGGACAAGTCCATTAGTACCTCGGAGCAGTGCAGCAGAGATGCATGAGGAAGAACAAAATAAGAATTAAACTGAACAGTCACAACATATTTGTAATGTCTTTTATAAGGATTCTCTAGGTTTTTGTTCTGAGCAAGCTGTTTAAAAATGAAAAGACTTGCAAATAAGCCAATGTGAATAAAATGTATGGTGTGTGATAGCCTGACAGTACTGACAGCCAGCAGGCCCCTTTGCAGTAGCTGCAAGAACACATGGTAAGCTGGGATGTGACACTGAGCAAGATACACAAGAACGACAGGTAGGAATTCTTCCTTTAGGTAAAGTTAGTGTTTTATTTTGAATACAATACAAACAAATTATTGAACTATAGGAATGGGAGAAGTAGGCAGTTAATGTCCTTTCTCCCAAGCCTTTTCCAATATTTAAAGAGTGGCTACAGAGAAGATGGAGACTCCTTTTTTACAAGACCTATGGAAAAGTTAAGGGGTGATGGGCACAAGTTACTCCTGGGGAGATTCTGACTGGGCACAAGAGGAAGATTTTTTCACAATGAGAAGAATCAGCCATTGGAATAATCTCCCCAGGGAAGTGGTGGATTCCCAACACTGGACACTTTTAGTATTCAGCTGGACAGGGTGCTGGGTCTAGGTCATGCTTTGCATGGAAAGGTTAGACCAAATGATCCTTGAGGTACCTTCCATCCTGGTATTCTGAGTCTTTGTAAGAGTCTGATTTCTGAAGCAAGCTCTTTAGGGATGGTATCTGTTTGTTTGTTTTCTTTTAAAGAAAAAAAAAAAAAGCTTGTGCAAACTCAAATGTTGGTGTTAGCTCTGTACAAGCTGGTAGGAATTTATTTGTATATTTATGTTGCATTCTGTCTTCCTTGGTGACTTACAAGGCAGCTCACCAAAAGCATGAGACCCAGGCATGGCCAGGCTTATGAAAGGGAATTGCCCCATGGTCCCACAGGAACTTGTGTCAGTGTTGAATTGTTGGGCTGGCCCCAGTAAATCCCAAGAGTGCAGCGGAAAGAAATCCTTTATTAAGCAAAGAAAACTGTAAATGCCTATTCAGCTTAAATTTGCAAGTGTATTAGTAATACTTGAATGGTTAAAACTGCATCCAAAAAAGACTGTATTTCAGCTCAGCATACAGAGCTTGGGCATTAATTTTATTCCTTAGTATGATGCCAAAAGCTTATTTTCCTCTGCCTGATTTTTTTACAGATTAAAATGTCATTAATTGTTCACACAAAGCCACCAGCTTGCTAAATTACCTTCAAGTGATGACAAGTAGGTGACACCAGCATGATTACCTACGTTAGTCATGAGCATTTTATGAGGCTTTCACCAGCCTGGCCCTTAATTCCACCCAAATCAATGTTATGAAAACAAACACAGGAGAAAGATGAGCTTTGTACAGAGTTTGATCAATATTTCTGAAATGTGGGATGTTCCCATGGAAGGGGTCTCTGAGAGACCCTGCTATACGTGTAAAAGCATCATTTTCAACACTGTTGCAAAATTTGGTCATTACAAAGGGCTCTATAGATTTTGAGTACTGCAGGAAAAGCTTCACCAAGGAAGTGATGGAGCTCTTGTAACTTCTGGGAACTTGTTGGTCCTAACTTAAGCTTTTAAGAAGAGGTCACCAAAGTCTGCAGAGGTGTCCCTACACCTTCTGGAGTAGAGGAGAGGGGAACAGGCCGCTCCAGGGCTGCTGTGGGTAAGAAGTAGCAGGGTGGCTCGGGGGGGCTTCATGTTGGCAGCATGGCACTAAGTGGAGGTGGTGCACTCCAAGGACATCTTCAGAGCCTCTACTTTGCTCCAGTGGCCACAGAGGGGTGCACTGCTCTCTTGTCAGGATGGAGAGAACCTGATCCTCCATATGTGTAAAGAGCATGTTGCCTGTTTAAGCCCTAAATCTGTGTGGGGAATATGGCCACGTGCATCGAAGTGAAGCACTTGCTTCTATACTTTCCTACCTGTTCTCCTTTCCAGAGCTGTGGCCTGGCAGATGGAGCCTATATTAAGGCACTGCATCTCTGTTGGTTGGCTCGGAGGCAGCAGGGCAGTTGGCTTGCTTTCTGTCCATCCATCTCCTTGCCATTCTGCTTGAACAAATATCTTTTGAACCCAGTTTTAACCAGCAGAAGTCGTCATCCCAGGGATAATGAAGACTTCTTAGACAATGCATTGCTGTATAAGGGGGGAAAAAAGTGACATCCCTATCTCTGGGAAAAGCCTTCTGTGCATTTTGGAAGCACCCTAGTGATGTGCATATATTAGGGCTGCTGTGGTCTTGAGGACAGCAAGATGAGGACACTGGTGGGAGGATGGCTTGGGGACAAGGCTTTGGTAGCTTTTCAGCTTTCTGGCCAAATTGTCTTTTGTATTCATTCACCTTGTGCCTGTGAGTCTCTAGAACACCCAGATTCTTCCCCTGGGCTGCTTATGGAGACCTTAATAAAATGGCTAGTCATCATGCAATTTATTTTAGGGACTCAGAGAAGAAACCTTGTTCATGAGCAGGGTACAGTGTATCTTAAATATAATTTCTGTTGAATCTGTTTTACAGCATGTCTCCAAATAGGCCTTGCATTAGTACAAGTTGTGTGAGATTAAGGGATTTCAACAACAGAAACAGCAGAAACGCTTGTTCTGAAACACCAGAGAAGTATTTCCAGGAGCTATTCCTCCAGCTTCATTTGTTTCATATGATGGACTAAACCATGTTTGCCAGAAGGGCAATTGGTCTCAAGTTAGATCAAGTACTGGAGATAGAACAAGCAAACCTGGTCTGGCTATGAAGGCATACAAAACCAAGCAGGTTCCCCATCATGTAGCAACAATTGTTGGCAGGTACTTCAGTGAGGGAAAGCAGAAGTTCAGGTGTCCAAGGGCTTTTCCTCCCCCCACTTCCAAAAGAGTGATTAATTTGGTTAATCCCAAATTACCAGTGACAGCTGTGATGAAACAGAGACAGATGGTTAAAGGGAATATTTTTGAAAGGCTTTCTGATATTCTGCTTCAGCAATGATCAACTTCATGTCCCAGTTTTGGAAGTCCTGGTGTTGAGCGGGTGCCCAGTCTGGCTAAAACTTCTTGTGTGCTTTCCTGCAACAGAGCCAGAACACTTTGCTGAATCACCGTAAGAGAAAAATACCCAAACCCCAAAACGAAAATGCTATAAAAGATACTAAAAGAGCCAAGAACTGTCCTTCAAACAGTCTTCATAGGATTTAGTCAGATGTGATAATGACATTACTAAAGAGGGGAAAAAACCTCATACCCCAACCAAGCCCAGTGAAGACTTAAAGGGAGTTGAATGCAAAATGTTCTCAAAGAGTTCTCTACCAGATAAGGCAAAATACCATCTAGACTACAGAAGAGTTGCATTGATGAGATCTGTGTGATGGTAGGCAAGGCAATGAATCGTGCCACCTGCCTGTTGTTTCCAGCTGAGTAGTGGGTCATACTTTGCACAGAAGCATGCATTTAGGAGGTGACAGCACTTGCTCATTGCAATGTGTTTCTGTGGGCTGGAATTAAATCAGTGGTTAATTCCTGCAAGTGAGTGCTCTGCCTATTGCAAAGGTGTTCTCAGGGTGTCCATTGTGCTGGGCAGGAGCCCAGGCACTGTGGGAAGGGGGATGAGGCTTCTGCATTGCTGGGTGGCTAAATGATTAGGGATGGGCATTGTGAGCTGGGATCAGAGCCTGGTATCAAGCGGCAGGCAGTGCAGATGCCCATAGCTTTCCT
>NW_009922194.1:563-19917 GCF_000696875.1 Nestor notabilis | reverse complement strand
ATAGAAAGCAATGGCAATTGCAAAAATGACTGTTTAAATTCCAACAAGCAAGCCACGACGCAATCTTCCTCAAAATATAAGGTGCTATTTGAATTTTATATTCTATAAGAATAGTTGTGGGTCTGTCTTTGCCTTTTTCCTCTGGAGCTTGCACCAGTTAAGAATTGCACTGTGGCTGCTGCTTGGTCCAAGGCTTCAAGGCTCTACCTGCCCTGCATGACTGCTGTTTAATGGACAGTTTTCACCTCTCATTCGTTGCCTAGCTGGTTTGGGCCCTAAAGGACCTGCTTGTGTAGGGCTTCTGGGCTTTGCTGTGATGATGTGATCATGGCAAGCCTGAGTGACAGTAGGCAGAGAGAGGTTTTGCTGGTGGCACAGATATGCCATTGTAGGGGACTGCTATCAAGTGCTCCTCATCCAGTAAATAGGCAAACTTTGGCTGATGTTACATTTTGAACAGAGTTGACTCTGGGTGTGATAGGAAACTATCAGAGTGGCCTTGAGGTGGTTTAACTTGCTTCTTAGTGAAAAATAAAAGGTTTTAGAATAGTTCCCTTTTTAATCTAAAACCCTGCAAGTCATGATTTTTGCTTTGTAGATAGTCTTGTGCCTGTTTCAGTAGCAGTTAGAAAGTGATTATGGAGAAGACCTGCTACTTCCTTTCCTCTCAGTATCTTTGCTCTGCACCATCATTTCAGCAGCTCAGAGATACTCCCGAAAGAAATCTGTTAGTGTCCTGGAGGAGTTCCCTAACTGCTGTTACAGTGGGCAATGCAGAAGCAGACCCTGCAAGCTGTGTCCACCCTGCCTCTCATCCCACAGCATTTTGTGAAAGAAGGGCTAGTAAATATTGGCCAGATTTTCCTGGGAATATGAAAAGGGCTGATGAAAGCCAAAGGAGAGGTGAGACGTGACATCAGTTGGCTGAAGCTGCAGCAGAATGTTCTGCAGGTTTGGACGCTGGACAGGCACTGGAGCTCATGGCCTTTATTTTTAACTACTAGATTCAGCAGAGATTTTTCATGAGCCTGTCTGTCTGTCTCGCAGACTGTCTCACCAGCTACCTCTTGGCAGCAAGACTGTGTATGCAATTGTGCACATGCACACAGAGCTTACAGTAGTCTTTTCTAAGATTTATAACATTATTATCCCTATGTGATATATATTTATAAGATACAGAGAGACTTTTTACAAGGGCATGTAGGTATATGACAAGGGAGAATGGCTTTAAACTGACAGAGGGTAGATTTAGATTGGATATTAGGAAGAAGTTCTTCCCTGTGAGGGTGCTGAGGCCCTGGCACAGGTTGTCCAGAGAAGCTGTGGCTGCCCCACCCCTAGCAGCGGTCAAGGCGATGACGGATGGTGCTTTGAGCAACCTGGTCTAGTGGAAGATATCCCTGCTTGCGGCAGGGGGATTGGAACTGGATGGTCTTTAAGGTCTTTCCAACCCAAACCATTCTGTGATTCTGTGTTATGACTCTGGAATGGGCCTGAGTCAACCTTTGATTTCAAACTTTGATAGATCATGCCAGCATTATTGTGGGGTGACTTGCCACTTCCAGCCTGAGTGGTTGGGACTACTGACGGCAAATAGGAATATTTTCTTTTGTAACATTTTAATATTGTTTTTTCTTGGATTTTCTGTACTGCGTGGCTCCCTGTATGGTGGACCAGACAGGGTTTGGAAAATGAGCTGTCGGCTTTAGCAACAGAGCTGTCTTCTGAATACCCTTGTCCCTACTTCCCATCTGTCCTGCTGCAGCAATGGAATAAAAACCACTACATCAGGAATACTTCTCACTTACAAAGCTGACAACAAGAGTTTAATTAAGTGCAGCCCAAGATAAGCAGTAGACATTTGCTTTGCACATGTGAGCAGGAGAAGGTGTGAGGGTGAAGAGCAACTCTGGAGATGGTGAGTAAGGGAGAGGATTGCTGGAGTGGGAAATCTTTATACCTGACACCTCAGCCTAGGTGCCTGGGAAAAGTATGTTTGGGGTTTAAATTTGTCAAGCCTCAGCAAAAAAGTAATTTCTCTCAACCCTGAAACAGGGCAAATGTTTGAGGTTAGATGGTTGTCTGAGTGCCCTTTCATGTGAAGCTTTTCAGTGCTGCCTCGTTGAAGATCGGCACCCCACTGCTTCCCTATTGAAATTCGGTCAGGAAAGTCACAGGATGCCAACACTTCTTTCCTCGCAGGTGTCCCCAGGCTGCCTTGTTTGCTGCTCATTTATTGCTGTGTGTCGTGGTTCAAGCCCAGCTGGCAACTTGGAACCACGCAGCCGCTCGCTCACTCCCCCCCTTTTCCTTCCTCCCCCCGCTCCCGGAGGGATGGGGAGAAGAATTGGAGGAATGTAACTCCCACGAGTTGAGATAACAGCTCTCCAGTAACTAAGGTATAATACAAACCACTACTGCTACCAATAATAATGATAAGAGGAATAACAAGGGAAAAGGACACAACCGCTCACCACCCGCCGACTGATACCCAGCCCGACCCGAGCAGCGATCTGGGCCTTCCGGGTAACTCCCCCCAGTTTCTATACTGGGCATGATGTGCTGTGGTATGGAATACCCCTTTGGCCAGTTTGGGTCAGGTGTCCTGTCTCTGCTTCCTCCTGGCTTCCCCTCCTCTCTGGCAGAGCATGAGACTGAGAAAGTCGTTGGTCAGAGTAAACATTACTGAGCAACAACTAAAAACATCGGTGTTATCAGTGTTGTTCCCAGACTGAAAGTCAAAAACACAGCACTGCACCAGCTACTAAGAAGGAGAAAAAATGACTGCTGTAGCTGAACCCAGGACACTGTGCTATTGGTCTTGTCTTGGAAGCTATGGCAGAAAACTACTTTTAGGACTTTTTCTCCTTTGCAAGTGGCTCACAGATTTTGGGGGCTGTGCCAGAGCATGCAGATGTGTGTCACTATTCCTGGCTAGACTGCTGGAGGAGCACAGGGTGTCCCAGCTCTGCAGGAGTCCCCAAGGGCTCTGTTGAAGAGCTGGTCCTAGATCACAGATGGGAATGAGGTCATAGGTAGTATTCAGTCTTGAAGTTAGGAACTGAAACAAGAGCTAAATACAAAAATTGTTGTCTCCATGCATATGCTTTCATGCAACTGCTGTCAATGCTTATTACTCCAAAGGTCTATGTCCTGTGTGTTTAAGTTTGTCTAGAAGCCCTCTGAGTCCAAGAGAGTAGAGGAAATGCCTTGAGGGATCTTAGCATAGCTGCCCCCTCCACTGGAGAGGCTACTTACATGACTTTTCTCTCCTTAGGAGCATTACACTTAAGGGGACTGCTTAAATGAGAGCTAGTCATAGCATAGAAGCCACAGACATGGCTTCAGCCTACAGCACTCCTGTAGTCCCAGAACATGTGTGAGTTTTCACTGTTTCACGAGAAGCAGCTACAGCAGTTACTGTGTGTGATGTGCTGTAAGAGCTGCAGAGGAAGGGGAGGGCTCTGGTGAGGGCTGATGAACAGTTTTGTGCTTTAAAGTGTGCTAGCAATTATGATGTCTGTAGGCACTTACAGCTTGCCTTGTGCCTTGGCCAGGCGTGTGTGTTGGGAGAGAAATGGGGTGAGTTTCCATAGTCTGTACTCCCCCTCAGTTATAGTCTCTCCTACGAGTGCTGTTATGAGAAGCATCAAAGCTGTTGGCAGCATTGTCAGTGCGCAGCAGCTCAGGCTGGAGGAGCTCTTTGTCCTGGGAAGGGGATGCCTCATGTATGGAGCAACTTAGGACTTACTTTTGGGTGAGAAATAGATGTTGAGCTTTCTGGCTTCCGCCCTTTTTCTGTCTGAAAAAAAAAAACAAAAAAACCCAAAAAACCAAAAACATTTTATAGTGCTATCACCATTTGGGCACCTAAATGAGTAATTGCTCATCTGGGTGTTGCTGATTTCTACTTTTATTACTAGAAAGGAGCGTTTTACCAGCTCAGCAATATAAGTTATCGGTCTTCTATGAGACTAACTATGCTGTAGTGAGTCTTTTACCAACAGTGTATCTGTATTCCCGGTGGTGGCGATGGGACGTGGTTGAGATGGCTTGAATTGGTGTGATGTTCTCGTGCACTGCAACCTGCTGTGTGCGACTTCTGCGTGACCTTCCTCAGCTTGGTCCTCTGAGCTTGTAAATGCAAGTAATTGTTCAACAGCTTCTTCATGCAAAGAAACTTGGAAATACAACGTGCCAGACAAGTGCAGAGGACCCTGGATGTCCTACCACCAACTTGCCTGCTTGCTTTTAGCTGGTGTGTTTGTGGCAAGACTCATTGTAAGATAATTGGAATTACCTGGCTGGCCTCAAGGTGTAAATCACTTGATTGTTCTGCAGCTTGCAGCAGTTCCTTCAGCAAATGTCCTATTTACTGCTTCAGCCTTTCAAAAGCCACATTAGCAGCTCCCAGCTTGGACTTGGTGAGCTTCAGACTCACCTGTGGTATCACCTCACTGCTTGGATAGGATTTGCAGAAACGATAGCCTTTGGGCACAGTTCTGGTAGATCTAGTTTGGATGCTTTGGTCTCACTGACTGCAGGTCTTGGGTTAAGTGTAGATTCCTCGCATTCAAAGTTAGAAATTGAGGATCAAACTTCTTCCCTCCCTGCATTCTGAAAAGGGATTAGTAATCATCTGAAATCAGTTCTTCTGGTAAATGTAGATTAGTTCATTATTTTTAGCCCATGGAGGCTTTTAAAGTTAATCTGTGGTTGACACAGTTTCTATTTTAAAACAATTATTAAATGACAGAAGCTGCTAGTTATGTGTTAAAGAGGCTGTATGCCAAGGTTAATAGTTAATGACTAACTTTAATAACCAAGCAGCCAGTTGTGGCTATATCAAAACAAATATTAATTATGCACAGAGATACTGCTGTTTGACCTTCATAATCTACTTCTGAAAATGATTGATTATAAAAGCAGTATATTATATGTACAATAATTTGCACCATAAAGCCTGGAATGTGGTATTTCCATTGGAAAATTGCTTCTTTCCTGGAGCAATTAATGTCTTACACCCCCTGAATTTACTATAGCAGCCCAGGATGTATTTGTAAAAAATGAGTTACCTTAGCAACTGCAGCAAATTAAGCCATGGTACTTCTCTGTAGGAAAATGTAACATAGATGGTCATACACAACTAATTTTACTTTAAAAACACTTTGAGGTTGAGATGATGCTATATTAGCAAACAAATATTCTGCTGCTTATCATTATATTCTTGAGCACAGATCTTATTTGCTTTTCATCACCATTCTTTTAGTTTTTACTTGATTGTGGGCTAGTGCTTTCCTAGACCTCTTCCCTGTGAGGGTGGTGAGACACTGGTGCAGGTTGCCAAGAGGAGCTGTGGCTGCCCCATCCCTGGCAGTGTTCAAGGCCAGGTTGGACACGGGCTTGGAGCAACCTGGTCTAGTGGAAGGTGTCCCTGCGTTGTGGCAGGGGGTTGGAACTAGAACAGCTTCAGGTTCCTTTCCAATCCAAACCATTCTGTGATTCAAACCAAATGCACCACTACAGTGACTGTGCCCTGTGTCTGCTTGGGAACACTGCTGAACAGCAAGAAGTGTGTGAAGGAGCTACTGTCCTCTAGCATATGCTGCTAATTGTGTTCTCATTGCCGTGTTTTGGAGTTCAGGTAGATGTACATCTGTGCAAACTTAAGTTTTTGTGGGATCCCATAACAACTACCTTTAATGGCTTTCATTTATTTCTGTTTTCCCATGGGGTATATTCCTGTCTCAGCAGGGCAGCTTTTGTATATTTTTTTGGGGGGGGGGGGGGGAAGTGAAAAGAATCCCAAACAATTTCCCCTTATTTTCCTTCTGATAGAAAAGTAAATTTTTTTGTAGTGCTCTGCAAGTCTTGTCCGTATAGGACCATTTTTACAACCTCTTGATGGCTGAAACTCCACCTGGAGGAAACATGGTGCAAAGGAACATTTTCTGATTAATCTCTTGGGTCCTTCTTCCTCTGGGTTGCTCTAAATGTGGATGGTTGTAGCTGGAGGGAGTTAGGTTACATCGCAAGACCCAGTTTTCACGATGGCAGTACCCAAGGTGCTGCTATTTGTAGATCACTTGAACAGAGCCGGATTTTACAGCTTTAACTATTGGCAGTTCAGTGATTTCTTACTGATGTGAGCTGTATTCTCTACCGCCTTAGCGGTCGCTGGGAAAATACAATCTGATGAAATTGCTGGCTTTGAAAGGCAATGATGCCATTTTGAACGCACAAGGAGTCTGCTGCTGCTAATACTGAACGGTGCTGAGATCTTTATTTCGGACAATTCTGCTGTCACCCTGTTCTTAATGATTTACTGTGGTAAAATCTGCATTGGCAGGCTTTGCAGATATTCTTGGGACCTTGCAGATATTCTTGGGAGCCTGCTAGGGAAGGAGCAAGAGCGGCTATAGGACCCCTTACCTAAAAAAGGACATACCACTAGCAATTAAGATTGGTGCAGTTCTTCCTCATGCTGATTACAAGGTTTATTTAAGATTTTGTCTGATATTTCCTGGTTCCAGTTCACTATTTTAAAGGAATTTGTAAGCTTCTTGAAGTTTGTCTTTCAGCATTGACCTGGCAGCCAGACTGTCTGCACTGATTTATCTGTTTCTCTGCTCTCCTCCTTTGCTGTTGAAAAGGCAGTTGTTAAAGATGCTTTCTACTATCTGAGCAGACTAAGAGCTTTCCTCCCCATTGGTGGGGCTGAGCAGTGGCTTCCTGTGCTGCCCCGGTCCCTTTGTAGCAGGAACAGGCTCATTTGCTCCAAAAGTGCCCGTCTACATCTCCCTTTAGCTGTTACATCCCTGCAAAATGTGGAATTGGAAACTTCCCTCCCACCTTACAGTATTCAAATGAGTGTAATGAGCATTCAGATGTCTGTGAGTAATCCCAATCCCAGCTCTCTGTCTCTCTGGTGGAACAAAACACTGCTTTCTTGTGCTCTGTGCTGCTTTTGTGGGCCCGGAGCAGAGCTACTCCTGCTGCCTTTCGTGCTGTGCACAATCGGCACATTCACTGCCAGTGGCCCTGGCATGGGAGTCCATCCTGAGGGGTGGAGGATCCTGTCCGCTGTAGGGAGAGCTGGGGCTGAGGAAAGGTGTCAGAGGGAGTGCTGCCTTTATCATGGGATACCATGCTGTCTTGTCACCCTTGAAACACTCGTATTTTCCTTTCTTGCACATGCAGCGTTACAGGGTAACGCATCAACAGGGCTTTCTCCTCTCCTCAATGTTCTTCTTTCTGTCCTTTATAGAATATTCTTAAATCTTGAAATAATTAGCTACAAGAAATGTAAACCCATATTTGCTCCCTAATATCAGTTATTCTAACAACAGTATCCACATGGCTTTCCTATAACTTATTATATAGAGAGCATTCTGGTTGTGCCGGGCATTTTACTTTTATGACTATGTGATGTGGTTGTATGGGCAGAATAGAAATCTTGGTTACTAATGCTAAGAATGGAAAACAGAACAAAATGAAATATTGCAATTTAAACTTGGGATCAACTACAATAGGACAAGGGAGCTCACTCACAAGATTAAAAATATAAAAGAATAAATGCTGATGTGAAGCAGAAACATTAAATACAGATATTCTAAATAATGTTGCAGAAACCTCATAAATACTTTTGAATGGTAATGTAAATTCTTTTCTGCACAAAGAGAAAAATTCTTGGTCTTGCTTTATCACAGTAAATCCCACAAACATCAGTAAAATCAATAGTGTGGCACTTGTAGGAAGCAACAATGCTTTTTCTGTGATTAATAGTGCTGCTTCTAGGTAAGGAAAATGTAAACCAGGTCCGGAGCGTGGCTTTACCAAAGCCACAGTGGTGCAAGCCCTTTTGTAAGGGCTGGAGGCCTTCTGCAGCTGTCCCATGGTTGAATTTACCCTGGGGTGGGCATAGGAGTGCAGGAAGGCTGACCAAAAGTTGAGGGTTTTTTTTTGGTTGAAAGCTTTGGTGATTGCTTAGACAAAGCAAAATATCCAACTGTGTAGTGAAATCTTGCAAAATCTCTGTAAAGCAAGAGCTGTCTGAATTTTGCTGATGGTGTGGTACAGAGGATAGTATCTATAGGACTCACAATTAGTCCTCACAACCAAGAAGCCTCATTGAGTCTCCAGGTTTAAGAGTACTTTAGCATCAAGTGCACTTCTAAAAGGCAGGGAAGGGGAGCATTATTTGCCGTGCTTGGAAACTCCCTAGAGTTGCAGCTTATCTCATCAGTATCAGATCTGGCGACTTCTCATGGGAACAGGCAGTAGGTGCTGGGGCTGTGTGAACTGTGGCATCCGTTGTGTGAGCATGCCTGCTAAGAGCTGGAAATCACTGGGAGAAATGCCATCCTAGCCCAGCAATGTCGCAGAAGTCAGGGCTGCGTGTTCACTTTGCCTTGTCTTCCATTTGTTTGTGTCTCAAAGCACTATTCAAAGAGCATGATCTTTCATTTTGTGTGCAGTCCCCAGATGAAGACCTTTGTTGGTTGTCTGGTATGACTACATGCTGCACGATGATAATGTTACTGGTGAAGTACAAAGGACAGTCTGTCTGAGCACAGAAGTTAACTCTTTGCTCAGTAAGATACAAGCCAGGGAAGAATAGAAAAGGCTGCTTGGACAAGGAGTAAGGGAGTTTGGGAGAGGATGGGTCCTTTTGCCAATGTACTTCAAGGAAGATTTTAGAGCATCGTACATCCCATCCTCCCTCGATGCCCATGGTCCTAATCATGCTTCCTGGGAACTAGGTTGTTTGGGGGTCTTCTAGCCTGCAGTGGCACAGTCTACTCAGCAGTGTGGCTGCCTGAATTTGCTAGTAACCGCAGGTGATGAGGAATGTCCATGTACCAGTGAATCAGATGGGAGTTGTTCATGTTCTTTCAGGATCTCAGACCTTCTGTTCACTTAGGTAGATGGTTGATGGATCAATGTGCTTATGATTACTGGAATTGATTGATTTTCTTATCTCCTTGCAGGAAGATGTTTTTGACCAAAGGGCCATGTTTTTTGCTGGTTAACTCATTATTCCTCTTTAACTATTTCATTCCTAAATACCCATCCTTCCCCCTGCTTAGCTGGTCCAATATGTTTGTGATGAGTGCAGTGTAACAGCTCCCTAGGGGCAGGTGGTACCTGGGTGGAAGTTGTTGATGGGGGGAAAAAGGGTGCAGTCTGGAGAAAAGGGGCAGCAGTACAGAGGAGGTTACAAGAGCTTGTAGAACTGATGGGGTGGGGGGAAGACCCTACTGGCAGAGGTGTTCTTGGAGGCAGGGTGCGCTACTGAAGTAGAAACAGGGTTGTTAAAATCAGAGAGTGGGCTCGTCTGCAGCCATGCTGAGATGTCAGTATGCTGTCCCAGCCCCCTGGGTCTGGCACTGTAACATGAACTGAATCAGGTCACTGTTGGCCTCGCAGTACTGCTAGAAGCTACACATCTCAAAGCCATACCAGGGTGTGGAGGTCTTGTGCTAGGGGGAACTTCTTGCTTAGCATCCCACATGTTTCCACCTGGATATGGCAGCACATGAAAAGAATGTTTTCCCATAGAAATGAATCAAAATCTATGTTGTGGTCTGCTCAATTATCTAATGAATTTGAGAAACTTGATCAAAGCAGACAGTTTTGTAGTCTTTAAGGATGCTGAGAGTGGACCTGTCCAACCAGAAGGTCATTCCTAGCACAATGGATAAGGTGTTGGCTCCAGGTTCAATAACTGGATATGCAGGAGGGCTGCAGTTATCTTGGATCACTGTTGGTGTTGTATTGTCAGACGCTCAAGCTGATAACCCAGAAGAAAGGGAATCTTCAGTGGAAGATAAATGAGATTGCATTGAAATCTAAATGAAAACAGTTTTGTCAAAAGGTATCTGTGAATCCCTCAATGTAATGTGCAGCTCTCAGACTCAGAAGTCAACTTTTCCTGAAAATATGGGAGTATAAAAGGTACATCCTAGCTCAAAAATAAATAAGAATATAATAAAGCATCCAATATGTGCTAGGAGAAAAATGAAAAAAAAGAAGGGGGCTGAAGAAACCATTTGTTAAAAGCTTCATTGCAGGTAATACTAGGTTAACAGATAACAGATTTTAGTAAGTGATAATAAAATCTTTAAGGGATGAGCTATTTGCACTTCAGGGCAAAAAATTTTAATGGATCCAAGGAAACCCAGCAGTGTAAAGACTTATTACTGAACTCCACCCATGGGTTCTTTTTCTGTCCCTGAAAACTATATGTGAGTATAGATAGAGATAAATGGATATGAAACATTACTGTGCAGGCACCCTGAACTTTAACTGAGAACATTTAATATTATCTGATCTATCTTTGCATCAAAGGAAAGAGGCGAGTAACCCATGGGGACGTAGAAACAGCTACAAGAAACAGTAGTGGAAGAAAAAAAATAGCTATAGACAAATTATTTCATTTTTTTTTCTGGTTTTTTGTTTTTTTTTTTTTTTTGAGGAGAATAATTGAGTGCTGCTCTGCTGGAGACAAAGGAGGTTCATGTCCTTAAAGAAGATGAAAAGCCAGGGTTGATGCTAACACTTCTGTTTCAATGTGTAGTGACCTAATATATGGTCATGGCTGACATTCAGATCTGTTGGAGAGAGTGCCAGATCGGATTCGTTCTGCCTACTGCTCTTCTGGCATGTGCTGCCATCACAGCTCCCTTTGAAGTCTGACCTTAACAAGGGAGAGATCCTATTTAAGAAAGGTGGGTTAAATTATCCCCTGACATTGATCCTCTTCCTATGGTGGATCATAGGAGTAGGCACCTGGTTGGGTTAGACTGCACATTTTGGATGGCCAAAGTTAAGTGGGGTGAGTTCCACACAGATTCTTTTTAGCATCCCTTGACATCTTCTGTAACTTCTGCTGCAAACTGGGCTTGCCCACTAGCTGCCATCAGAGTCCAAAGGTGACTGAGAACCTCTTAGAAATAACGTCTATGCATTTCACTCAAGCATGTCGTATGTAACCTGACTGCACATGCTGTGTCCCACAGGGACAGAGGTAATCCACACTGGGGACAGGGTGCATGGCATTTTGCACTAAGGCACTTAATATTAAGGTGCCTATTGCAATTAATACCCTGTGGCAAAAGCTGCAGACATCAACAACCAGAATTGCAACAAGCAGCAAACGTAGCCTGATGCAGTGGAGAAAGCATCTGCAGAAAACCACTTGAGAGTAAGACCAGATGTTGAAACCAGAGGATGTGAAGTGGTACTTGCTGCTAAACAGCTAGTTAAAAATGGCATAGGCAGCTCTGGCCAGCAGTTTCATAAGCTAATGGGTTGTTATCTTACTGGTCGGTTTGACTTCAGTTATTTTTACTTGTTGATTTGCTTGTTGATCTAGGAATAAGTTTTGGAATAAACAGATACCTCATCTCAAGACAAGGGTGAAGTGCAACAAGTGTGTATGAAAATGCCATAGTTTTACAAAATGTTGTGTATTATTTTCTTGAAATGGTCCATAATTATAGTCAGTGAGATACTGTGATGGATATTTGCTCATTCTCCACTTGACCATCAGTCAAGATCTGAATTCCATTTGTGGTTTCAAAGTATTTCCCAGAGATGTTCCTGACTGTGGGAAGAATAAAGACTATAATTTACTCCAGGAGCCAAGGTTTGAGTGAGGGTGAATTTGTCAGAAGTCATAAGGTCCATGTTTGTCTTAAGGTGGGACATCTCAATATGTGAGTTACTGTTCTGACAGTAGTAGTTGAGTGCAGTGTGAGAGACCAGGAACTTTGCAGCAAGTCTCTGCAAAGGAGGACTCTCTTGATTCTTTTGTGGTGCTGGTGGAATACTGTTGTCCCCCTTAAATCCTTCTCTTGGTCAGAGCAGTGGTATAAGTCAAAATGATCTTTGTCTACTTGAAGAAGATGGCAAACGGGATTCTGAAAACTGGAGCTGTGGAAATGAAGTAGGTCAAAAAATATGCAGTTTCAGGTCAAATCCTGGAGGAAGAAAGACAACTTTCCATTCTTGAAGTAAATCAGGAATAGCTTAACTGAACTCAGTGGGCTGATAGGTACATACTAAGAATTCCAGATCATATGCACTAAAAATATACGGTCTCCAGAGGCACTGCAGCCTAAGTGGGAGTGTTTCCTTTATCTTCAGCTGAGCATGGCTTTAGACTCAGTTTATTTAGTCTTACTGGTGCTGTGTAGGTTATAGACTATATTTTCATTCATCTCTCCAAGCTGAGAGCTATAGGATTCTTTCTCGTGACCAGACCGTTCCTTTTCTGTGGTGGCAGAGCTCCAATGTAGTCGATCTTCGTTGTGTTAAACCAAATGAGGATTACCTTTGTTTCAGATAAAGCATAATAAATGAATGCTATGTGCATAAATGCACAGGGCTTCCTATCATCTCTACTTCTTCCTGTGGCATGCTTCCAGACAGCTCAGATGTGCTGTTGGCAATAATTCTGTCTGGTCAGAGGATTTCTGGGCAGTCTGGGATTTATAATGAATTACTGTGAGTTGGTGAGAGGGAGGTTTTTACAAGTGTTTGGAGTGAGGTATCTAAATGTGTTTAGTGATTCTTGGTCTAGGTTGGAACAAGTTTACAAAAGCTAGACATTATCGCTGGGGAACTCTGCTGCAGCTGGACCCAGAAATCCAGTCACTTCATTGAGTGCTTGAAGGTTTTAGGACTGAAAGGTCCCAGGTTGCCTGTCTATAATCACATCCTCAGGGCATACCGGTATCTGTTTGTCTTCTCTTTTCTATTTATCATGTGCCTTCGTATAGTAGGACTAAAATTGAGTTCCTTTTACTGACTCATTTCTTTGCTATTCCTATTTGTTTGTCACTGTTATAGCCACCTACAAGAAACAACTCTGTCTCTGAAAGCCTTTCCTCTCTTTCCTCCCCCTCTCTTGGTTATTATGCTGGTGAAGCATCAGGTTTACATCTTATTAGAAACTAAAGAGTAATTACAGTTATGTAGTTTGCAATGCCATGGAGTCAAATGACAGAGGCAAAGATGTTCATAGTAAAAATGTCAGGGGAGAAAAACCTGTCAGCTGCATTTCTTTAACCACCTTATTTGATGTCATGCTGTTGTTATTTATTATTTATGTAGCACCAGAGCTGTGCCTGGCACTTTAAACATGAATGAAAAGATGTAGGTTAGAGTTAACACAAAATAGCCTGCAGAATGTGGATAGGAAGCTGTTGGTACAGGAGAAAAAAAAAAATCCTGTTTTTCCTGAAGTGGGAGAAGGAAAATGTGGACACATCTTTGGACTTTTTAGTGACCTTTTTTTTTTTTTTTTTTTTTTTTTTCTATTAAAGAAAATTCAGCAGCAGACCATTACGATTTTGATTCTGTCTGGACCTTTAGACTACCGACTGCAAAGTGGGAGATGAGAGATTTCTGAATTAGAACCTGTGGTTATTAGGTGTGGAAGATCTGTCTGATGCCTGTGAATACATGTCTATGGGAATATGTAGCAGGACAAAGAGAAATTTAGGCAACAGGCTAGAATTGGTAAATGTAACTTGTACAAATGGACAAAACTGGGTATAGTTAGTTATGCTGAGACCTTTGGAGGCGATGTCCAGCCATCTCAACCATGAGCTCCGGAAAGATAGGCTGGGGGGGTTCATAAGACCAGAAGGCCCAAGGTACTGCTCAGATGTTGCGTGGAAACCTGCATGTGATGTGGCTGAAGGTCTCTGGTACTTCATCACGCAGCTGGTGTTCCATGCAATGGGCTGATCCACCCTGGTTCAGAAATGGAATCTGTTGTCAGGAGCAGTGGCCCTCACGACGTCTAACAAGTGGGTTATTAATCCTGGACCTTTACTTCCTTTTGAGTATAGGTTTGGACCTCATGCAGGAGCTCCTTAGGAAAAACAGTTTAGCTTTGGTCATATGTCATGGTTTTGAGGTTTGTCCCATTCTTTTCCAGCACACCACCACAGAGGGAGATATGGATCCCTGTGGAGATAAACACTGCAAAATACTGTCATGTTCTGATGTCTGTTTTAAAACTGAGGTTCAAAATCCCTTCCATTCTCAAAGAAAAATCCCATACACATAACCCTCATCGAATCAATATTGGATCAATGGAGAAAATTCTAAAAATAAAGCGAGACAAAGAAGCTATTGATGTAGCTAATGGAATTCCTTCAATACGGAGAGCTCTGAAGATCAGTGCTACCATCATATTGTGAAACTAGCCATTTTGTGCAAACTCTAAAATACGTTCTTACTTTGCAACAGACTCCACTGTGAAAGTAAGTGCTGTAAGGTGATCGATGTTATGGTGTGGGTTTGCAAACGAATATGAATATCAGTGGATATTGCAAAGGAGAAATGTAGTAAGAGATATTCAGGTGTGTCCATTGGAGCTAATAACTCCATGATAACCAGACCAGGGTCATTCATACAACACCAGTAAAATGTTTTCAGTCACTTCACAAAATGGCTAGCTTCACCATGATGTATCCTGTGAGGTGTACAGGCAGGCTTAGGGGCAAGAGGAAAGAACAAGTCATTTGTCAGAAACCACCAGGGGTTCTGTGCCAGAGCTCACACAAGATGAATCAAAGCTCAAGGATTGGGGTGGATGGAGAGCAAATACCAGAGGTGTCCCCCCTCCATGTGTCCTGCATCTGCGAGGCCAAAGCCTGTGGCATCTTCTGCTGCTCTTACTGATGGAATACTCCATCTTTCTAAAGTTAAAGGCTAAAAAAAAAAAAAGATTCCAATCTGCCCTTGTCTTTGAAATAACTTTTCTCCCTTCTTCATTAATCAGGAAAGCTGTTTCAGCTCTTGACGGTGCTCTGGAGCAAAACAAAAGGGCCTAATTCACTAATAGGACCTAATGCATAGTTAAATTCTGCAGTGAGTCAGTCTATTTATCAGGACAGTTCAACTTGAAAATTAGTCATGTGGAAATATTTTGTTGGCATTTATAGAGTGCCTGAAAAAGGGGCATACATACTGTGAGGACTTTGAGAACCGAAGCCTCGCGCTTCTTGGATGTGATGAATTTATTCGAAAATCAGGTCATTTCTCTGCCCGTATAGTTGAGGTGGTGAAGGTGCAACTTGTCTACTGATACAATAGTACAAATAAATTCTTCCCTGGCCCAAGGGAAGAATGAGGGATTCGCAGTGCCCAGGCAGTCCCTGTTGCTGGAACTCTCCCTGCGGTGTCCCTTCTTAACTCAGGTTCCGGGAGGCTTCTGTATCATTGCTGTCATAAAAAAAATACAGAAAGTGTGCTTTGGATACCGTTGTTGTAGCATTTATTTTTTTTTAAGTGTCCAAGCCCGGAGTTTATGCTTTCTGTATAATTAATGGAGAAAAGAAAATGTTTAAGTCCTTTAATTAGACATTCACTGAGTGCTCTGGGTCCATAAGAGGTGTGTACCTGCTAGCAGTGATGTGGAGAGCCTAGGCTTCTCGTGCAGGTACTTAAACCAGCTGATGCTTAGTGTGTGTCTCCCCCATGCATTTGCAAAAGGAATAAAACATCCAAGAAGAGAAAAATGCAAGCTCTGTCTTGCCCTGTTGGGGACTTTTCTGAGATGGACTCTTATTCCCATCTGCCTCCAGAAGGCAGGTCATATAAATTTTTGGATAAAACCAACTGGTTTTGTATCTGCCCTGTGAATGGATGCCCTGTGTCAGCTGGAGACAGCTGAACACTAGAACCCAAAAGCTTGTGCCAGTCTGATGTACAAGGCTGTACTGAGGTTTGCATGAGTGTGCTTGGGAGCCACCTAAGTGGGCTTCAGGAAGAAGATGAAATGCATCATCTTGACTTAGCAGGGCTGCTGGAAGTCTGATACATAGTTAATATGCTGGAAGGTACTGTTTAAGACCCAGCTAAGGGCTTTCAGAAAGGCATTATCTGCAGACCAAGGACACTTCTGGGGGGAAAAAAGCCCGTAGCTGCCATTTTAAAATATAGTATATTGTGACTGCTTGTGTGGCAGATGGATACAGAAAACATGCAGATGACTGTATATTTTATTTTCAAGGCAAGGCTGGACAGTGCTTTGAGGAACCTGGTCTAGTGGAGGGGCGGGTTGGAACGGGATGATCTTTAAGGTACCTTCCAATGCAAACCATTCTATGATTCTGATTCATGTGTATTTTGAAAAATGACAGATTCAATGATGGTATCTACCATGAAATGTTCTTACAAACAATGCTGGACAGTGCTTTGAGGACCCTGGTCTAGTGGATGGGCGGGTTGGAACTGGATGATCTTTAAGGTACCTTCCAATGCAAACCATTCTATGATTCTGTGATTTTGATTCATGTGTATTTTGAAAAATGATAGATTCAATGATGGTATCTACCATGAAATGTTCTTACAAATGTAAGAACATGAAATGTTCTTAGGTATCCAGCAGAGAATTCTATTTTTGGCTCTCATGCTGCTCACAAGGATAAACCAGAGCAGTTCCACTGAAACAACACTACGATGGTCCAGTTCAGTCATCTCCAGGCTGATTTCCTGACTAGTTTGTAATGGCCTAGGTGATTGAGTTTGCCTGATACATCCCATTATAACATCTGAGTTTTGATAGCATAAAACTGAGTGACATTTTCAACTCTTCAGGCTTCAATTTTCCCTTTAGAGAGTCCTGATAGGACTCAGGTTTTCAGGAATATTTCAGCTAATATGTTTCAACCATGTGACAAAATGAGAGTAAGGAAAATTATGTAATTTTGCTCATCTTAAAAGATATGCTTAGAGCCATTTCCCTGAGGGAGCTCTGGCACCTTCATACTGTAGAGCAGTGCCTTGATAGTTAACACAGGAGTATGCTTTTCTTGTAGAAGATGCTGATATTTGACCAAGTTACAAGTGCCAGAAAATCTAAATGTGTGACCAGCGGAGATTTATGGGAGCTTTTTCTAATTCAAAACCTGAGAGAACAGGTCTCATAGAAGTCGTACCAATGCATGGAGGAGGAAAGAGTAGGGTGAGAGCACTGGGAGGAAGCCAGAAGGTATAGAGGATGGGGACTAACTGTTAAGAAACAAAGCATTGTACTGCAAAACATGAATTTCTGGGTTTGAGCCCAAAGGAGATGCACATAGGCACAGAAGAGACTTTCAGAAGCACTTAGTTGTCAAATCTTTATTGATTTTGATGTATAAATAGTGACTTGGACACAACTAGATAAGTATGTGTTCCTTAATACACCTCTAAAATTTCATCTTTGATCAACTGCAGTGAGATCATCTTAGAAGAAACCCACAAGGCTATGAATATCCCTGTGTGGTGGAAAATGTGGGAATGGAGTGGAAATACCAATTCTGGCACAGGTGCATGAAGGGAATATGGAGAAACTCTAAGTTCTCATTTCCTGAATGAGAGTGAGTGCTTTTGGAAGAGCAACATATGGGCAAGTAATTGAAGATTGTGATAGTCATCCCCAGCAACCAGGAAAACCTAGCTTTTGCATAATGCTCAGCATGTAATGCTCATAATGTGCTTGTTCTGGAATAGGAAGTTATTTCTTAAAATGAATAGATGGTGTTATTTTTGTTTACTTCTGTGGGATGAATCTGAGAAAGGAATGACCAAAGCTCAGATATGAATTCAGTCTGTGAGCTGGCAGGTAGCACTGCAAAATCAGCTTTGTGGCCATGTTACTGTGGCTTAAGAAGTCCAGCCAAGCCCAGAAGATGAGGTTCACTGTGATGGATCTGCTCACGTATGGCAGCTCCTTATGAATGATAGCTGGTTGCGTTGCAGCTTGAGATACTGCTGAGCTTTAAACTGACAGAGGGGAGATTTAGATTAGATATAAAGGAAGAAGTTCTTCCCTGTGCTGAGGCACTGGCACAGGCTTCCCAGAGAAGCTGTGGCTACCCCATCCCTGGCAGTGTTCAAGGCCAGGTTGGACGGGGCTTGGAGCAACCTGGTCTAGTGGAAGATGTCCCTGCCCATGGCAGGGAGGTGGAAAGGGATGATCTTTGAGGTCCCTTCCAACCCAAACCATCTATGATTGTGAGCTGCTCCAGCTCTGCTTGGAGCTTGCTGACCCCCTGTTCAGGTGGATAAATAATTCAGTAGCCTCTGAGCTGAATGTCAAAAGGGACAGGCTGGGGACATGGCACAGCGGGCTGTTTCTTTGAAGCTTTGGGGATTACCATGGTCTACTCATTGCCTCTTCACAGACCTCGTTTTTGACAGATCCAGCACTTTCTCTTACAGGTTTTTATTCTGGTTGCGTTTCTAATTGGGGATTAAGGCTGGTGGAGAAATGCTGAAGATGATAGTCTGCATCTTGGAGCCCCTATGAGACATACCAAGCAAAAAAAGACACACCAAGCTAAGCAGAGCAATGTAATGGAGGGGTTGGGCTTCCCGTGTGTGGTAACACCCACCAGAGGTTGGTGGAGAAGTGGAAGTGTCTGCGCACATCTCAAATTTGTCTAATTACACATTCCAGATACTTTTCTACTTTGCTTTTAATTATTGTTTCTACCAAGACTTAATACCTGGACCTAAAGAATAATTACATAGCAGCTCGCTAACACTCTTGCAGTTAAAACACTATGAAAACTGCAATATATCTACTTCTTACCTGCAAGATCATTCATTCTTTAATTAACTTTTCTGGAAGACCATTACAAATCTATTTGTTCTTCCTCTCCCTTCTCTCTCTTGTTGCTCTTGAATTCCTCATTTTTCATTAGCGTGGTTTTCTCTTAAAATGAAATTGTAATTGATGATCTGAGCAATGTTTTGATAACCTTTAGAGCAGTATGGTGTGTGGTGCTACCATTGAACATAGAGCCAGCTGTTTTCTCCTGCAGACACAAAGAGAGCTTTTGCACCTTGTTGCCTTGAGCTGACCATTACCCATAGTTAATAATGAGAAAACAAATCTGAACAAAGCCCAAACCCTAGTCCTGTAGAATTTGTGTGCTTTTACTGTGTCGGTGTGCTGCTGTGGTTTTTTAGCGGTGCCCGTCACAGGGTTATCTGAGTGCTTGGTCAAACAGTGTGTGATTTTTCTTTTTTTTTTTTTCCCTGAATGAAAGCCCTACACAGCCATATAACATCTGCTTGCTCTTGCAGGTCTGGGTATTGCATTTATATTTACAATATAAACTTTCTCCAAGGGCATGCAGTGATAGGAGAAGGGGTAATAGCTGTAAACTGAAAGAGAGGAGATCTAGATTGGATATTAGGAAGAAGTTCTTCCCTGTGAGGGTGGCGAGGCCCTGACACAGGTTGCCCAGAGAAGCTGTGGCTGTCCCATCTGTGGCAGTGTTCAAGGCCAGGTTGAGCAGGGCTTGGAGCAACCTGGTCTAGTGGAAGGTGTCCCTGCCTG
>NW_009922194.1:0-529 GCF_000696875.1 Nestor notabilis | reverse complement strand
CGTGGAGTCACCTTGGTTTAGGGGATGGTGTCCCTGCCTGTGGGACACCTTGTCATGAAACTAGATGGTCTTTAACGTCTCTTCCAACCCAAACCACTCTGATTCCATGACATGGTGGAGGCTGCTGCCAGGTCGGCTCACCTAAGCAAAGGTCTGGATCTCTGGGCTCCCCACAAAGTCCTTCTGGCTTGGGGCACACGCAGGACTGCTCAGCAAAAGTAGGCATCTGGATCCTAAACATCGTGACTTTAAGCTAAAAGCGCACAAGCAGCTCCTTGATGTCGATTCAGTAATTGTATTATCTAGGTCTTTAATGTGTCACAACTCAAGATAAAAATCTCAGAGGCAGACAGAGGACCTGGATACCTTGATGGTTCCTGTTTTTAAAAGGCACTGACAAGTTGCTAGATTTCAAAACTGACCTACTTTAGTGGCTGTTTTGTATTGACTTTTTTCCTTTCAGTATGCTAGCTTTCTTCTGCTTTATTCTCCAAAAAGCATTTTTGTACTCAGAAATAAATATAAAAAA